>NC_092695.1:8669196-8819196 GCF_964275005.1 Diadema setosum
TACTTACCTGGGGGGGGGGGGGGGCATAATGCCCCCCCCCCTCGATGAATTCCGCGACCATTCCGCGGCGCAAAATTTTTTGACCGCGTCGCTCGCTGACTTTTTACTTTCAAGTCTCGCGCAACTTTTGAGACCAAATTTGTCGCGTCCGGGCATACCGTTCCAAAGCCACGCCCCTTCAAAAAATTTTCGTCAACCCCAAAATTGCTCAAAAACGTGATTTTGTGTACAAAGTCAATACAAATTGTCTTTTTTCAATTAAATCATATAAAGATTCATATTTTCAATTTTAATGGCTGAAATAAATTTATTTTAGTATAATTATGCTTCTAAAGATGTGTATGACAAATTCTGCTGAAAAACAACAAAAACAAAAGTTCGAAAAAAAAGGAAATACATAAAAAAATCATAAAACAATAAAAAACATAGGAAATTAATTTTGATACTGATTTTTTTTAAAGCACAAATGTTCAGAATGTCACCAGGAATATTTACACTAAAAATCAGCATTCCATAAGCTTTTATAAGCCAATTACAGACGAAAATGAGTTTTTTTTTGCATATATTTGCATAAGTAATTAATCTAAAATAAAAAATACATTTTTTGAAAATTTAACTACTCAGTCTTGTAGATTACATCCGGCTTTATGTTCATGCTAAATTTTGCGGCGATCGCGCGATCAACGGCCGAGATCTGAAGGGGGCCATAATGCCCCCCCCCCCCCGGAATTCAAGCTTGCTAAATAGCCCAGGTAAGTTAGGGTTAAAGGTGTTCAACATTTATGGGGAATGATATCCAAATATGTGAAAATTGAGATCATTCAGCAATATGAGAACACATCACAACCATGCTGTTGTTGTCTTCTCATCCAGCGATGGCATCACCAAAACTTTAACAATATTCATAACATTTGAATGAACGGTCCAATATTTGTCCTCACTCAATCCTCAAAAAGTGGTATCACTCTGGTTTGTATTTAAGAATGGGACTGCTCTATACTTTCTGTTATTACCAGCTGTAGATATTACGCAACTGCACCCAGGGAGCGACTTTCGCGTCCTGGAGTTAGATGTTCCGAATCCTCCTGGGGTGTTTTTTGGTGGCAATGGAACCATAATCTACTACTCGTACAACAACAATCCCATGAGTCAACAGGTCAGTTTAACACACACATAATATAGCAGATAATACTTTGTGCTGCTATATTGACACAAAACATTAAAATGGTTGTGTAGATGATTGTGAATGAGTGTGTATGAGTGTGTGTATGTGTATGTGTGTGTGTGTGTGAATGTGTTTTGTTTATCAAGTTTAAGAGAAAAATTACATGAGATTGTATTTCCCAGAAGCTGTTATTTAAGTTAATCAATCTGCGAATTGATATTGGTCTCCACTACCTGTCCCTGTAGACACGAGCGAATGTAAGATGCTATTAGTATTACATAGACCTGTATTTACTAGTACACTGTACTGTGTTATTACTCTCATTCAAGAATTTTAATGTGAATGCTGTTAATATGTCATAATGATTTCATTTGCCTTAGTGGGGAAATAATTTTACAAACTGAAACTGAAACCAGAATGATATGAAACAAACTTTGAAAAAAGTCGCAATTAAGTCATTATCTGGCAAAAGACCATTGTTTTGATAGTAAACAATGCAAACAGAGCTCTGTAGTTCGTAAAAGTTGTGTTATTATCTCACCATGATATTCATGAAATTTGTGATCTTTTTGTTGTGATGTGTGTTCGCATGTTTGAATTCATGGAATGTTCTTAGTATTGTAAATAAGTGATCAGTTAGCATAAAGGGGAAGACATAGACCTTTCTTGTGTATGATAAACACATTATAAATTTGCGTGTAAAGAAGAGTACCGAAAAAGTTGAAATTTACGCGAATTTCACGCTACCTTAAGGTAGCGCGAAGACAAAAGCACGCGAATATTTTTGCGTGCAATATGTTCCAGTACTTGATGTCATGATTCCGCGGAATAAAAAAACACTCAAAACTCTTCTTACACGGCAAAGCGCGAAAAATTGATCACGCAAAAATATCCACTTTACCATGGGAAAGCCGAGCACGATGGTAATGTATATGTCATATTGATTGACAAGAAACAAAAAAAAAAAAAATGTCAGCTACAAAGTGTAAGTGCAGACTGTCGGTATCACACATACTGTGTAGATGATTTTGGAAGGATATTTGACACTGCAAAGTGATGGCAAAACATCCATTCTACAAAATGTGATTAAAGATGGTGGCATGTTGCTGTACAAAGAAGACATTTCTGTTGAATAATCTGAATTTTGATGTATATGCTCAGTACTGTATATGCTGTAAATTGAGATCAGGCGATTAAGAGATTACCAAAATATTCTGCATCTCTCTACAGTATGTTTGTTTATTTATTTATTCATTTATTTATTCATTCCTTCATTCATTCATATATCTATCTATCTATCTATCTATCTATCTATCTACCTATCAACCTATCTATCTATCTATCTATCTACCTATTAACCTATCTATCTATCTATCTATCTATCTACCTATCAACCTATCTATCTATCTGTCTATCTATCTACCTATTTCTGTCTCTTCAACTTCAGCCTTAACCCTGCCATTTTTCATGAAATTGTTTTGAATACAGAAGATTTGGTCGATTTTGATATTGTGCGCATCAAGTATGCAGTATCAAGTGTATCATTGTGGGCATATTTTTTCCTACACATTATTATAGGATTTTTCTCCTTTAATTATCTGGTAATTTGCATCACGTTGCAGAATGTTGGAGTGTGCTATGACAATAGCGGTTATTCCTGTTATCAAGGGATGCCAACTACTGTAAGTACATTGTAGATGTAGGAATTTCATCTAATTCTTGAAGCATTTGTTCCCTTTTGACATGTTACAGCAAGTTTCATCAATATCACAGTCCTTCATGGAAGGGATTGTTCCAGGAGATAACCGTTGTAACATTTTGAGACATTGATGATGCTTGTTTTGAGCAGATTATTACAAACATCCAAATTGTGGCAAACTTCTTTGTTGTCTGAACTTCCACAATAAAAAAAAAATCATGCCATTTTCATAGCTGGCTCCTATAAATTGAGTGAATCAAGTGAACAGAATGAGAAAAGGTCCATCAAAGTGAAACTAAAACTAATAAAGTTATGACACATTTAAAGTGTACCAATAGCCTGAGTATCATGTATGCCGTATTTGTAGAATATACTTGAAACATGTCTGTAATTTTTATTTTATTTTTGTCACTCTTATTTTACTTGATTTGGGTCAATGATATTGTCAACTGAAGAGTAAGAAAAGTGAACATTCAAAGGCAGCATGAATGACTAATATGGTATTTGTTACATTATTTTCCGTGTCGGGGTCCACTGTGTAGAACTTAGTGTATAGAAATGGGAAGATGGGGGATGTGGGAAGTTGTCAGTGACTACAAACTTTGGTAGCTATCTTGTGAGACTGGGAACAGTGATTTGTAGGCAGTCAGAGTTTTTGTTACCGTGTCACAGGAACTTCTAACCTTTCAATTTTCAAAGTATCAAGTCAATAAATCAAGCTCATCAAGTTGATTGTAAATGAGATTTAAGATTGGTTTGCAGGTTAGTGGAAAAAATTATCATTTTAAAGAATATTATGAATTTATGAGCACTCTCACTCTTACTTTCTCATTTGTCTCTCTAGTTTTGACCACAGATAGACAGTAAAGATATCAACCTATAGAATGCTTTACTCTGGAAACTAAATGTATTCATTATTGGTCAAGAGGTTTTTATCAGAACTGATTGCTAAATTGCCCTACATTGATGTAAATAAGCACTGAATTGATATAGTGCTTTTTAGTATTAGCCATGATAAAAAATTATGGGCGTACATACTTGAGCACGATTCAAACCTATGACATCCTGATCTCCGGACAGGCGTCATCTCGACTAGACCACCGAGCTTTCGCCCGACAGCAATTAGTGTTGATTCTATTCCTTATAGCATGCAGCGGGTACTGCATAATTATTCAGATTCATGAAATTCTTCCTTCGAGATGTTTTTATTGCAACTGACTGACAAAGTGCCCTACATCGATGTAAATAATTATTTACGACGATGTAGGGCACTTTGTCAATCATAAATAAACAATAAACACTACAAGTGATGTAAAAAAAAAATCATTTCAATTTTTCATAGAAGTGATAATGTAATTTCTTCTCTCCCCAGGAGGACTGTTACAACTACATCCGATATGTCTCATCGTTGGGAGGACAGTGTGACAGCAGTAGCTGTCCAAAACTGTATTTCTGTGGCACGAACGCGCTGAATCCTGCTTGTTTCTTTTGTGACTTTACAGTCGAAAGTGGCGTAAGTGGATTTATGTTTTGATACCTTCATCAAACTCACATGTGATTTTATGCACTTACCTGATATCCTTCCTTCTTGCCTGTCTTCTTTTTATTTTTTAACACAGCAAGTCCTGATGAAATTTAGCTGCAAAAAAAAAAAAAAAATCACCAGGTCTTCGTCAAATTGGCAACTCTGAATTTATGGTGTATCCTACAAAATGTTTATTTGAGGATGATGAGAAGGAATTGGTTAAATTTGTGAAATATATACAAAATCAGATTTTAAAAACATTAATTTGCCAATTCAATAGGTATTGAGACCTCTTAAAATGCATTGGCCATATGAGAATCAATTGTAACTTGAAGCAGGAAATAAGGGGCTCTTTATCAAAACTCTGCAACTGAATCTAATGACAATGTGTGAACAGTAATTGGCTCATACAAGAGACTTTTGTACCTCACCTGACCCAAATGCTCAAGTGAGCCATTGTAATTATTTGTTATGTGCCATATGCTGTGTTTTGTGCGTCGTGTTATTTGCATTGCCCATCATGCATCATCATTGCGTCATGCAGATTTTTTTTTTTTTTTACATTTTGAACTTCTTGAAAACCTCATGATGGATTTTCACCGAACTTGGTAGGTAGTGTCCCTAGAAAGATTGGGGGGAGGGGGGGGGGCAGACTGAATTTACCCCAGGTGTGCGTATGTATGTGTGTGTGTGGGAGGGCGGGGGACCCCAGAACCCCCAAATTAGAGAATCTTTATACCATAGGTACATATATTCTTCTATAAAACCAAAAATATGATGTACTTTTAAGTTCATATGTGTGGCAGATTAATGGCTGGCCCCCTTTGGGCCATAGGACTGAATTACGGGCCATATTTTCACATTTGATCTTCTTTTCGAAAATGCATTGTCAAATTTCGTACAAACTTGGCAGATATTCTTGCCAGTGGATATAAAGAAATTGAGACCATGCCCCCTTAAAGGGTCCCCAAGCTCCCCATGTTTGCTGTGTTCTAAGGTAATAGTCTGCAAGAATGCGTGGAGGATGATCTTGATTGAGATAGTTGGGTGAGCACTAGACCCAGTGAGTGAGCAGTGACCTCAGGGATCACTCCAAAATCTTCAAGTGATCCCTGAGGTCACTCCAAAATTAGTGAAAATTGACATTTTCACTCAAAATTCACTCAGATTTCACTCCAAACTCACTCTTTTCTGTTATTCACTCCTTCAAGAGTGAACATTTTCACCCTTCTCTTTTTAGAGAGTACCCAATGGTAGCTACATGCACATACGTATTAGTTTTGCACGAACAAGTCACATCCTTGTCAGCTGGTCAGCTTCCAGGTTATTTTTCTGATAATTTTCTCAATGGACGATCACCTGTATATGTATACCATGTCCTGATTTACTGAAAAATTTTCTGTCGATGTTCTTGGCGTGAATTGGGGATCAGTGGCGTAACTACGGGGGGGGGGGGGGGCACGTGCCAAAATGGTAATACAAAGGTTAGTAAACTGCTTTTGAAATCAACATGAAAGGGTGATCAAGAAATAAGATAATTTTCTAAGATTTCTTTTAACCATGATTAAAGAGGTATACATAGAATGTGAAACATCGTTCAAAAAGCCCGGAGCCGACAAAAGATTGTGATTCAGCGTGATTCCTGGTTGGCATTCTGAATTATAAGCAGGATGTGCGCAGTGTACTCAGAACATCCGAACGGTAAAAAGAGTCGCTGCAATGTTGCATGCGCAATGTGATAACAAAATGTACACCTTTGTACCTTACGCTTCGTTATATCAAAGCTAGATCATTGATTTTGCAGTGTTGCTTTACATACTAGTCTATATTAAAATGCCGTGCATTGCCAATAATAAGACTTGACCTTGGCTACTAGTATTTCCTAACTTTTTCATGTGTATAAAACACGCACACACACATAAACACAAACAATTAGGGGATGCTCTATAGGGGATGCTCTGAAGTGAATATTTTGGACATCCTTCCCCGCTTGGTCACTTCGACGCCCCCTCGCTGGTCATACCTCCCCAAATCACGAACATAAACCGACACCCTTGACTACCAGTGGCGGATCGGGGGGGGGGGGGGGAGCGGCGCATCGGGCATGGCGCACCCGGCGCCCCCCCCCCCCCTTAATTTCCAAAACGAAAGATGTAGCTACAATCGGCAGTTTTTGGACTGTAAAATGTCAAAAATTTCAAGCTCGCTCGCTCGAATTTTATCGTTATGCCATTCTCCTAATGTTGCCGCCAGTAATTGCAAGCATTAGCGCCCGGTGCGCCAACTCCCCCCACCCTGAATATCCAAAGCGAAAGAATATAGCTACAAACGGTAGTTTTTGGACTGTAAAATGTCAAAATTTCCAAGCTCGCTCGCTCCGCTCGCTTGCATTTATTCGTTATGTCATTCTCCTGATGTTGCTGCCAGTAGGCCCTAATTATTGCGAGAAGTTGTGCCTGGTGCGTCCCACTTAATTTCCAAAGCGAAAAAAAAGCTAAAAACGGCAGTTCTTGGACTGTAAAATGTCAACATTTTCAAGCTCGCTCGCTCCGCTCGCTCGAATTTAATCGTTATGCCATTCTCCTGATGTTGCTGCCAGTAATTGCATGCATTAGCGCCCGGTGCGCCAACTCCCCCCACCCCCCCCCCCCCCCGAATATCCAAAGCGAAAAAATATAGCTACAAACGGCAGTTTTGGGACTGTAAACTGTCAAAATTTCCAAGCTCGCTCGTTCCGCTCGCTTGCATTTAATCGTTATGCCATTCTCCTGATGTTGCTGCCAGTAGGCCCTAATTGCCAGAAGTTGTGCCCTGTGCGCCCACCTTATTTCCAGAGCGAAAAAAAAGCTACAAACGGCAGTTTTTGGAATGTAAAATGTCAAAATTCTCAAGCTCGCTCGCTCTGGTTCTCCTGATGTTGCTACAAGTAATTGCCACCATTTGCGCCCGGTGCGCCCCCTCCCCCTTAATTTCCAAAGCGAGAAAATATAGCTACAAACGGCAGTTTTTGGACTGCAAAAATTAATGTCAAAATTTCCAAGCTCGCCTTGTCCGCTCGCTCGCATGTAATCGTTATGCCATTCTCCTGATGTTCCTGTCAGTAATTGCCAGCAGTTGCGCGCGATGCGGGCCCCCTCCTTAATTTTCAAAGCGAAAAAGTATAGCTGCAAACGGCAGTTTTTGGTCTGTAATATGTCAAAATTTTCAAGCTTGCTCGCTTCGCTCGCTTGCATTTAATCGTTATCCCATTCTCCTGATGTTGCTGCCATGCAGTAATTGCCAGCGGTAGTTGTGCGTAAGAGGGGGAAAGACCTATCCCTTTCCATACCCTTCCCCGTTCAGTCCTTTCACTTCAGATTGACAAATTTTAAAATGTTTCATGTGCACCAGGTCTGTTACTTCAGTTTAAAAAAAAAAAAACGTGCAAAAGTTCCGTGGGGTGGAGGAGATATCTAGATAATTTCAATTAAGGGAGGGTTTCCCCTCCCCCTCCAAAAGATAAAAATAGTATACACTTCTGGGATTGAATTTTTTCCAGATTACATCATGAAATATATGCGTTTACGAGATATTTTCATCTGAATTCTAAAAATGTAAAAGCACACTCGTATGCAGGGGCGGCGATCCTTGAGGACGGGGGCGCGGACGGGGGGAGGGGGGGGGGAGGGGCAAACATATCATTTTGATGCCCAATGATTCCCGAAATGAGGAAAAATTTCTTGCGTTTTTTTCATAGAAAACTGTCCAAATATCTTATCCAAAGTGTGCTCCAGATTGCAGAATTTCAATTCTGAAAATGCAAAGAAAAAAAAACTCTGGCGTGGGAGGGAAATACCCCCTCCCCCTTTCGGTCCTTTTCCTTTTTTCTTTTTTTTTCTAGATTGGCAGATTCCCAAATGTTTTACCTTAAGTGTGCACCTGTCTGTCACTTCAGTTACAAAAAAGAACACAAAAGATCCACCGCGGGTGGGAGGGGATAGCTTCTTAGCTTCTTTCAAGCAACCCTTTTCCCGCTTTGTTTCCCATTAAAGACTTTAGTACACTGCACGGAGTGACAGCTTTCCGAATTTCCCATCAAAACTTTTCATTTGTATTTATATTATAAGAATGCAAAAGCCCACTCGTATGCAGGGACGTCGATCCTGGAGGACTGGGGGGGGGAGCAAACATATCATTTTGTCCCCCAATAATTCCCGAAACGAGGAAAATTTTCTGGCGTTTCGTCCAAGTCTAAATATCTTACAGTATTCAAAATGTGCACCAGATTGCTGAATTTCAATTTTAAAAAAAAGCAAAATCTCTGGTGCTTGGGAGGGGGATGCCCCCTCCCTTATCCCCCTCTCACCCCCCCCCCCTCTGCCCCTTTCCCTATAGCCTTTGTACACTTTTCAGATTTACAAAAAATTCTGAATAAATCTGAGGGCACAAGAGACTTATCACTTCTATTCCGAAAACTCGAAATTTCATTCATGTATAAAAAGGGAATATCCCCTTTTAATCAACCCTTTCCTCGCTCACTTCCCCCATCACAGATCACTTTTTTTTTTCTAATTTTCAAATTTTCCATCAAATATGCGGATACGAGATATCTCAAATTCAGCTTTAAAGGACAAGTTCACCTTCATGCACATGTGGATTGAGTGAATGCAGCAATATTAGTAGAACACATCAGTGAAAGTTTGAGGAAAATCCGACAGTCCGTTCAAAAGTTATAAATTTTTTAAGTATCTGCGCAATTACTGCTGGACGAGAAGACTACTACAGTGTGTGATGTCACATGCGCACAACGATTAAAAATGAAAATAAAAAGAGAATTTCACAAAATTTTACTTTTTGAATAAAGTGCACATTTCTTGGACTTGTTACTGATGTATGTTAAGGATAATATTATTCCCCTTGCCTTCTGAAAGAGAGAAGTCGAATGTTCTTTTGTTATGCGAGAAAAGTGAAAATAAGGTGAATTTTCTTTATACTTTCTTTATACCCTTGTACTCATGTGACATCACAAGCTATAGTAGTCTTCTCATCCAGCCATGACTGAACAGAAACTTTAAAAATTCATAACTTCTAAACGTATTGTCTGATTTTCCTCAAACTCTCTCTGATGTGTTCTACTAATATTGCTGCATTCACTCAACCCACATGTCTATGAAGGTGAACTTGTCCTTTAAAAAGGCAAAAGCTCCCCCGTACTGGAAAGGTGGTGAAAGCACTCGCCCACGCCTTCTCCCTGCTCGCCCGTCCCCTCCCCCATGCATACAAGTAGACTGTGGCTACACTTTGAACGTAGACAGTTTTCCGTATATGCCACAAATTGTGTGCACCAAAACGTTAATGCAATCAGAAAATACAGAATCTCCCTCGTGTAGGAAGGGGGAATAGGGCTTATCCCCTCCCACCTTCTCCGATTGACCAATTTCCAGATATTCCAACAAAAGTGTGCACCAGATTGTTGAACTTCAATTCTAAAACTGAAAAAAAAAAGCTCCCTCGAATATGAGAGATGTATCTTGCCACTCTCCTATTGCTTGCCCCTCTATAAACTTAGAACATTTTGGGGAATGACAATTTCCGAATTTTTCACAAAAAGTGTGCTTCAGATCGCTTTATTTCAATTCGAATAACGCAAAAGTTCCGTCGAGTGGGAGGGGGAATCCCCCTCCCACACCTTCCCCCTAAGCTCTACCTCACTAGACTTTGTACATACACACAGATGATGCACACTCGGAATAAGAGCTAAATTCTATGATTTTAACACTTCCCTGAAAAAGGCCATATTTATTTCTTAAATTATTCTTTTTTTTTTCAGTGGGGGGGGGGGGGGGCGGCGCTGGAAAAATTCTAAATGCTGCACAAATGTTTGCACCAGATCGCTGAATTTCAGGTCTGAAAATGCGAAATAATCTTCGTGTGGAAGGTAAAATGCCCCTTATCTGCACCCTCGTGTGCTTGCTTTTTCTGCTTGAATTGCTTAACATTGTTCATGATAGTTATTCATCGTAAAAATTAATACAATAAATTTGTTTAAAAATACCATTTTATAGGCAATTTGTTCATTGTAAGCTACATCAAAATATTTTGCTAGTATACTTTAAACAAGTGGGACTGTTTCAAGTCGATAAAACACGCAAAACATTCTTAAAATTGCACCATTTACAACATCAAAATGCAAAAAATTCTCACCGTGGGAGCGAGGGTTTATAGTGACCTCGTCTACAGCCACTATGTCTATTTTCCAATTGGTCTACTGGCAAATCGTCTATTACCGATTCGTCTAATACCCATTTGGTCTACAACTTGTTTTGTCCAGTACCCATATTGTCTAATAGTCACTTTGCCCACTACCCGTACTGTCTAATACCCAACTCGTCTAAGGAGCATTTTGTCTACTAAACAATTGATGTAATAGCCAAATCGTCTACACTCACAATGTCTGTTTGCCATGTCGTCTAATATCTATTTTGCCTACTACTAGTTAGTCTACTCCCACCTCGTCTACAAGTCATTTCGTCTACATTCACTTTGTCTAGTTATCATACCGTCCAACCCTTAGTTTGTCTATACCCAATATGGTCTATACCCATCTGGTCTACTCCCAACTCGTCTACTCCCAATTGGTCTACTCCCAACTGGTCTACTCCCAACTGGTCTACTCCCAACTGGTCTACTCCCAACTCGTCTACTCCCAATTGGTCTATACTCGTCTATACCCAATTGGTGTACTCCCAACTGATATAGTTTTACTCTCAACAATTTACCCAAACTGATCATTTCCATCTGTTCATGCTAATAATGAATATACCACTTTGTCTAGTGTCCAGTCCGTCTCACTGTCATGAACTATAAACCCTGCCCTCTAATCAATATTAGACTATTCTAGTTGTTAATTATTCCGCACATGCTGAATATAAAGACATACTAATCAATGGTGAGACATGACTATCCAGTCTACATTCTGGCCGTAAAATGACTAAATAATGATAAACTAGCTCAGTTACAATCCTCCATCACAAACTAATTGTCAGTCATACGTAACAGAATTACATTTGATATAAATTACACATCCACCACAAAAATAACACAGCAAGTTTTTCACACTGTGGCATTATCTTTTTTCCCTAAAAAAATGTCATAATTAGAACATAAAAATTTAAACCAAATGGGGCACCAAGAGTGTTCAACCTATTTCACTGGGAAAAAAAGAAACTGGATGAAGTATACTTAAATAACAAAAAAAAAAAAAAACTATAACTCGTAGTAGACCAGTTGGGAGTAGACTAGTTGGCAGTAGACCAGTTGGGTGCAGACCAGTTGGGAGTAGACCAGTTGGGAGTAGACCAGTTGGGTGTAGACCAGTTGGGTGTAGACCAGTTGGGAGTACACCAATTGGGAGTAGACCAGTTGGGAGTAGACCAGTTGGCAATAGACCAGTTGGGAGTAGACTGACTGGTTATTAGATTAATTGAGTATTAGACAAGGTGGTTGTAGACCAATTGGCTATTAGACAAAATGAGCTGTAGACTATGTTATTCATAGACCTAATGATTAATAGACGAAATGGTCAATAGACATAATGGGTGTTAGACGAAATGTGACTTAGACAAATTGGACATTAGACATGTTAGATAAAATGGTTAGTAGACGAAATGACAATTAGACTAATTGGTATTTAGACAAAATGGTTGGTAGACGAGTTGGTAGTAGACGAAGTGAGTTTAGACGAGATGGCATTAGACTAGGTGGACAGTCGACAGGGTGGTTGTAGACGAGGTGCCAGTTTACCGGAGCGAGCACGTGACACCCCCACACCCCCACCCCCACCCCTCCCACCTCGGTCGCCTGCATGACATTCGGTGGAAGAATTAATAGAATTTTATTTAAATGATACCATTTAAGGCAAATTGTTCAATAACAATTTACATCAAAATATTCTGGTACCTTAAACAAATGGAAATGTTTCAAGTCGATAAAACAAAACAAGTTCTCCCCATGGGAGGGGGAACATCCCCCTCCCACATCCTCCCCCTCCCCTCCCCTCCCTCTCTCGCTCCGCTCGCTCGCGTTCGGTCGCGTTCATGATATCAAGTGTAAGTATTAATACAAGAAGTTTATTTGAATGATACTATTTTATAGCCAAATTGTTGATAATAATCGACATCAACATATATTGCTATACCTTAAAAAAGGGACTGTATCAAGTCGACAAAACGCGCAAAAACATACATCAAATTCCACCATGTACAACATCAAAATTCAAAAAGTTCTCACCGTGGGAGGGGGAAAATGCTAATCAGTATCATCAGAATCTCAAATGATGAATTACACTATAATTTCTTAATAATCACTATATTCCTATATATTCATCGTGACTTGTTGGAGAGAGCTGAAGGCAGCCCATTTCAGTAAGTGCTTATCCTATATATAAAAAATGCTTATCAATAACTTCATGCAGGTATTCAAAACGTCTGTCAAATCTATTGTTGCAGTTGACGAGTTGCAACTTTGTGAACAATGAAGGCAACATCGGGGACCAGACTTGTGAAACTACCAACCCCGATGGCGGCTACACATTTGCACGGACTAGGGACGAGAATGCTACTGTGCTGTACATAGGTAAGGCCGATGTATCTTGCATTGGTTCTCAATGATGTGATTATCGGTGAGATGGGAATGCATACGGCAGCACTCTGAATGGAAAGAAACGGACAGAAATAAAAATGGAAATGAATGCAGAGATGTTGGCAGCCTGCAATTTCCACGACAAGTCTTGCAGGTATCAGCTTCAGTATTTAAGAAAAGGATGACAGGTTTACAGCGTGCTGTCACATAATATGAAATGCTTGTAACTGGTCACTTATGGAGATGCCATCAAGCTTAAAATCATTGATGTGGGTCCACATCAGCCTACAATGCTGAGGCCTTACATAGCAAGGGGAAGCACCCATTTTGTGGCAAACATTTTTGTGTTGAATACTTGCATATTATTGTAAGTGAAAAAATAGCAAGTGATGACTGCAACATCATTCTAATATATTGCTTATGTAGCTTAACTGCTGAATTCTAAGTCGTTACAGACTGTGATAGACTGTGATTATTCCACAATTTGGGTACAGGAGACTGGAATTTGATATTTATACTTCCTGGCATACTGGTTTTTCCTGTAGTCTGTGGATCTCAGAGAGGTAAACCGATTCTATAACTCGATTTTCATCTCACTATCTGGAAGGAAAGCACTGCGTCCTCAGTCCCTTCGGACTAATGTAGTCCCATCACGTTATAGTACTTGTTAGTACATACGATGTTCACGAACATATTGACAGGACGTTTGCGACGCATACATATATCCAGGATGATGTAACATACGACGGTTGTTTTCCTATCCTGCACCAGACATGGTAACTATGTGATACATGCCGATATTATATGAGATTTGTGATATGTGATTTGTCGTCGAGTCATCACAAGTGTCTCCGTATACCACATGACTTTGATGAATATGGAACACGTGCCTCGTTTGATATATCACCAATATTTCCATACTTCGTGATACCACATCGCCCTTTGCAAATATTACCTGGAATAACTTACCGAAATCTTTTGACACTGTGGACGGCTCTTTTTTTAATCATCTTGTGTTCATAGTGTTCTGAGTTTTGCTACATTTCGCAGTTTCATTTGACCCGCCATTATGCCGACCCCGTGTAAACTTGACGATGTGGAATGCATTGCTGACGCAGTCTTAAAGCGATACCTAAAGGGAGAAGAATTCCTGAATTCTATTCGTCAAGCAGCACTGGCGTAGCCAGGGGGGGGCGATGGGGGCGGTCGCCCCCCCTAAGATTTGGACCGAGGAGTTGGGAGGCGGGAAAAAAAAATGCGTGTATACTGTATGCATGCACATGAAGCGGGTCTCCTTTGCAACCTTTCATCAAATAAGATATATTTTTTTGAATATTTCACTCAAAGTGTGCACCAGATCGTTGAATTTCAATTCAAAATATGCAAAATCTCTCGTGCTTGGGAGGGGGATACCCCCTCCCAAACCCTCCCCCTCTTTGCCGCTTTCCCTAGCTAAGTACACTTTTTAGATTAAAAAAAATTCTGAATAATTCTGAGTGCACAAGACTTTTCACTAATATTCCGAAAACTGAAGGTTCCCTCATGTATAAGGGGAATTTCCCCTTTTAATCGACCCTTTCCTCCCTCAGCCCCCCCCCCATCATTTTTTTTTTTTGATTACCCAAATGTTGATTCCATCAAATATGCTTATTATGCGTATACGAGATATCTCAATTTCAGCCTTAAAAAGATACAAGCTCCATCGGAAGGGAAGAGTGGAGATAACACTCGCCAACGCCTTCTTCCTGTTCCCCCCCCCCCCCCCCCCGCCATGCAAAGAAGTAGACTGTGGCTATACCAAGATCGCTTTATTTCAATTCTAAAAACGCAAAAGCTCCGCGAGCGGGAGGGGGAATCCCCCTTCCCCTAAGTTCTACCTCACTAGACTTTATACATACGCACAGATGGTGATTTTAACACTTCGATGAAAAAGTGTTGCACCAAAAATTTGCACCAGATCGCTGAATTTCAGGTCTGAAAACGCAAAATCACCTTCGTGTGGGAGGGGATATGCCCCTATCTACACCCTCGTGTGCATGCTTTTTCTGTTTGATTGCTGAACAGACAGCGTTCATGATAGTCAGTGTAAGAATTAATACAAGAATACTAGTGTGTTTGAATTATACTGTTTTATAGGCAAATTGTTCAATAATAATCTACACTAAAATATACGGCAACCTTAAACAAGTGGGACTGTTTCAACTCGTTAAAACACGCAAAAACATGCATCAAATTGCACCATTTGCAAAATCAAAATGCAAAAAGTTCTTACCGTGGGAGGGGGGACACCCCCCTCCCACACCCTCCCCTCCCCCCTCGTTGGCTCCGCTCGCTCGGGTTCAGTCGCGTTCATGATATTCAGTGAAAAGAATTAATACAAGAAGTGTATTGGAATTATACCATTTTATAGGCAAATTGTTCAATAATAATCTACACTAAAATATACTGCAATCTAAAACAAGTGGGACTGTTTCACGTCGTTAAAACACGCAAAACATGCATCAAATTGCACCATTTGCAAAACCAAAATGTAAAAACTTCTCACCGTGGGAGGGGGGAAACCCCCCTCCCACACCCTCCCCTACCCCCTCGCTCGCTCCGCTCGCTCGGGTTCAGTCGCGTTCATGATATTCAGTGAAAAGAATTAATACAAGAAGTGTATTGGAATTATACCATTTTATAGGCAAATTGTTCAATAATAATCTACACTAAAATATACTGCAATCTTAAACAAGTGGGACTATTTCACGTCGTTAAAACACGCAAATACATGCATCAAATTGCACCATTTGCAAAATCAAAATGTAAAAAGTTCTCACCGTGGGAGGGGGGTTCCCCTCTCACCCTCCCCTACCCCCTCGCTCGCTCCGCTCGCTCCGCTCGCTCGGGTTCAGTCGCGTTCATGATATTCAGTGAAAAGAATTAATACAAGAAGTGTATTTGAATTATACCATTTTATAGGCAAATTGTTCAATAATAATCTACACTAAAATATACTGCTACCTTAAACAAGAGGCCCTGTTTCACGTCGATAAAACGCGCAAAACATGCATCAAATTGCACCATTTGCAACATCAAAATGCAAAAAGTTCTTATCGTGGGAGGGGGGACACCCCCCTCCCACACCCTCCCCTCCCCCTCGCTCGCTCCGCTCGCTCGGATTCAGTCGCGTTCATGATATAAAATATACTGCAATCTTAAACAAGTGGGACTGTTTCACGTCGTTAAAACATGCATCAAATTGCACCATTTGCAAAATCAAAATGTAAAAAGTTCTCACCGTGGGAGGGGGGAAACCCCCCTCCCACACCCTCCCCTACCCCCTCGCTCGCTCCGCTCGCTCGGGTTCAGTCGCGTTCATGATATTCAGTGAAAAGAATTAATACAAGAAGTGTACTGGAATTATACCATTTTATAGGCAAATTGTTCAATGATAATCTACTCTAAAATATACTGCAATCTTAAACAAGTGGGACTGTTTCACGTCGTTAAAACACGCAAATACATGCATCAAATTGCACCATTTGCAAAATCAAAATGTAAAAAGTTCTCACCGTGGGAGGGGGGAAACCCCCCTCCCACACCCTCCCCTACCCCCTCGCTCCCTCTGCTCGCTCGGGTTCAGTCGCGTTCATGATATTCAGTGAAAAGAATATTTGAATTATACCATTTTACAGGCAAATTGTTCAATAATAATCTACGCTAAAATATACTGCTATCGTAAACCAATGGGACTGTTTCACGTCGATAAAACGTGCAAAAACATGCATCAAATTGCACCATTTGCAACATCAAAATGCAAAAAGTTCTTATCGTGGGAGGGGGGACACCCCCCTCCCACACCCTCCCCTCCCCCTCGCTCGCTCCGCTCGCTCGGGTTCAGTCGCGTTCATGATATTCAGTGAAAAGAATTAATACAAGAAGTGTATCTAAATTATACCCTTTTATAGGCAAATTGTTCAATAATAATCTACATCAAAATAAACTGCTACCATAAACAAGTGGGACTGTTTCACGTCGATAAAACGCGCAAAAACATGCATCAAATCGCACCATTTACAACATCCAAATGCAAAAAAGTTCTTACCGTGGGAGGGGGGACACCCCCCTCCCACACCCTCCCCCCCTCGCTCGCTCCGCTCGCTCGGGCTCGGTCGCTTCGCTCCCTCGCAGACTAACCGCCCCCCCTAAGATGAAATCCTGGCTACGCCGTTGTCAAGCAGTGCGTGACGCCATAAAGGGTGAACTAGACGACATGATGCGACGAATTGAAGTCAGTGAAGGAAGGTTTATCGACCTCAAGTCCCAGCTGAGCAGCAACACAAAGGAGATCGCGAACCTCAAGTCCATCATTGAAAGACAACGCTCTGCTCTGGACAAGGTTGGGCGAGCTGCTAACAACCAGGAACAATACTCCAGACGAAATTGCCTCCACGGCATACAGGAATCAGCTGGTGAGGACACTGACGAGATCATTTGCCGCATAGCCAGGGAGAAGTTGAAAGTTGAGTTGTCCAAGGATGACATCGAGAGGTCCCATCGACTTCCTGTGAAGAAGAATGAGGACGACTCACTGTCAGCAAGCAGGATGACACGCAACAGTAGGCGCAATGAAAGGCCTCGAACAATCATCGTCAAATTTGTTTCCTATCGCATGCGCATCATGATCCTATCCAAACGCCGTGTCCTCAAAGTAACGAAAATGGGGATTGAGGAAGACTTGACAAAAAGCAACGCCCAACTACTTCAAACAACGAAGTCTTGCAAGAAAGTCCTTGCAGCCTGGACATCGGATGGCAGGGTTCTTGCCCTCCTCCCAGCAAGCGGGGGGGGGGGGGGGGGGGGGGAGACAGTCAAAAGAGTCATAACCCACGAAAGTGATTTAGACAGAATATGACCCAATAGGCTATCGTCACTCTCTCATTTCAATCGGTAAAAAACGAGGGAATATTGATCACCGGTGCAGTTTATGTATGATTTTATAACACCACATTAGTTATTATTCGTAATTACTATGACTGTAAATGCTAATAATAATTTGTGATATTTTTGTTGATGTTCTAGTTTTGTTGGTTGATAAGTATAGCTCACATGGTACGGAGTTACCCGTGCGTGTGCTGCTCTACTAGATCTGTGAAAAATAATCAAAAGGGATTACAATGCACTAGATGTAAAAAATGGGTTCACATCCAATGTGGTGGAATAGATGAAAGGGATTATGATGATATGGGATGTGTATTTCTGAACCGGGAATGTCCTCAATACGTTGTGAAACACGTACTCACCTAGTTTTATAGGTGATATAGAATTAACTGATACAATCAATGGCGATACCGTAAACGATGCAATAACGGCATCCTGTTCACAATGTATTCCGAATAATTGTTTAAAATATGATGAGTTAAATACAAAGGGTTTGAAGATTTTGCATCTAAATGTACACAGTCTCTTCGCGAAGTTATCGGAAATCAAACTGCTTTTGAGTCAGAATGATGTACATATATTTTCATTGAATGAAACTTGGCTTGATGATTCAATATTTGATAGCGAGATATGTATTGAAGGCTATCGAGTCCTAAGAAAAGACAGAAACAGACATGGAAGAGGCGTAGCTATATATATGCAGTGGCGTATCTAGGGGGGGGCAAGGGGGGCACGTGCCCCGGGCGCCACTCCGTGGGGGCGCAAAAAAAACGGAAAAAAAAAAACGAAGAAGAAGAAGAAAGAAAAGAAAAAAAAAAAACGAAGAAGAAGAAAAAAAGAAAAGAAGAAAAAGAAGAAGAAAAAAAAAAAACTCGCCCGGAAGGGGTAGGGAGAATGGTGGGGGAGGGGGGGGCAGAAAACCAAATCAAACAAGATAAAAACAAAACATGATGATGACGCGGACAAAATGATAGTGTTCACACAAAAATTCCATGTTCTGTGAGCTGAAATACAACAATTTTCGGCTCGCTCGCTGCGCTCGCTCGCCAAAATTTGTATAAAAAAGAAGGTAAGAACAAAACGTGATGATGACAAAATGACAGTGTCTATTGTGTTCACACATATCATTTTATATTTAGCAGGCAAAATGTTTCACGGAGCAGCGGCTGCAATTTCATTCGTTCTGCAATTTCATTCGTTCTGAAGCGATCGCCAATTGGATCAAAAGAGGGCGTCAACGGTTTCGAACATACGGGGGGGGGAGGGGGCGCAAAAAAGACAACAACAAATCAAACAAGAAAAGAACAAAACGCAATGATGACGCGGAAATATACAAATTTCGGCTCACTCGCTCGTACTAATTTAGAGTATTTTTTCAAGTCCTCAGTTTGTTGGTATAAATCGTTATCTATAAGGCCGTCACTATACCTTGATTAGAATTGTAAGATTTAATAAGCAAAAAATGACAAGAGTTTCATGATTTGTAAGCTGAAATACAAAAATTTTCGGCTCGCTCGCTGCGCTCGCTCGCCAAAATTTGTATAAAAAAAGAGAGGAAGATAAGAACAAAACGTGACGATGACGCGGACAAAATGATAATGTCTATTGTGTTCACTCATGTCATTTTATATTTAGCAGGAAAAATGTTACACGGAGCAGAGACTGCAATTTCATTCGTTCTGAAGCGATCGCCGATTGGATCAAAAGAGGACGCCAACGGTTTCGAACATACGGGGGAGGGGGGCGCAAAAAAAATCAAAAAAGATAAGAAAAAAACGTAATGATGACGCAGAAATATACAAATTTCGGCTCACTCGCTCGTACTAATTTAGAGTATTTTTTTCAAGTCCTCAGTTTGTTGGTATAAATCGTTAGGTCGTCACTATAATTGTAAGATTTAATAAGCAAAAAATGACAAGAATTCCATGTTTTGTAAGCTGAAATACAAGAATTTTCGGCTCGCTCGCTACGCTCGCTCGCCAAAATTTATATAAAAAAAATACAAGAACAGTACGTGATGATGACGAGGACATTTACAAATTTCAGCTCACTCGCGCGCACTAATTTAGAGTATTTTTTAAAGTCCTCAGTTTTTTGGTATAAATCGATATCTATAAGGTTGTCACTATATCTTGATTAGAATTGTAAGATTTGGTAAGCAAAAAATGACAAGAATTCCATGTTTTGTAAGCTGAAATACAAAAATTTTCGGCTCGCTCGCTGCGCTCGCTCGCCAAAATCTATCACAATTCATTACATTTAAATCACCCTCAAAAGATCCCTTTTAAGTACTTGAAAAAGCATCATGTGGACTTGGTTTAAAGTCCCTACCGGGATGGGGTTGGGGTTGAACACTTTTTCAGAAATTAGGGGCGCAATTTTCGTGCTTGCCCCGGGCGCCGTTTTCCCTAGATACGCCACTGTATATATGAAAATGAATTTGAATTATTCAATTTTACAACACGATTCCTTGAGACATTTAGAGGCCATACCAATCATAGTTGGAGAACAATGTCCGAAATCTTTCATTTTTCAGTTTGTAGTTTTGATTATTATGAGCAATTGGTGTCTTTTTTAGACAGTTTTAACAAAAATATCTTTATTGTGGGGGATTTGAATTGTGATATTTCGAAAAAGAATGTAACTAATGAAACCAAACATCTTAATGAAATAAACAGTTTGTATTCATTGCAGCAAATAAATGGTAACATATGTACAAGAATAACAAATGATTCGTCTACCCTTATCGATCATAATGTTATCAAATGCTCCAGATATTGTATCTGTGTATGGAGTAAAGCATACTGGCATAGTGATCACTCATTATGTTTTATGGTTCTGAAATGTCACGTCAAATATAAAGCGCCCCGTACTGTTAATTACAGAAGTATGAAATATTTTGACCACAATTCATTCATTCGTAGCCCACAGTCCCAACCATGGTTCGAAGTGTATAAATGAAGCAGCTTTTCATTTTGAAAAATTGTTATTGTCGGTGATTGATAAACATATGCCTATTCGTGAAAAACGAGTTCAGAAAATTTCTTCTCCTTGGATATGTAGTGAAATTATCAATCCTATTTATAAAAGAGATAAACTGAAGGAAAAAGTGAATAAGCTTAAAAGGATGATATCGATTGAATCTGATGGAAATAAAGTAATATCATTGGAAAATAGATTGAATGATTTGTGGAATGAGTATAAGAAACTTCGTAATGCTGTTACTTTGAAAATAAGAAAACTAAAGAGATCTTTTTTTTTTTTTGCTGAAAAATTCTCGGCAGCTAACACATCTGGTGAGATGTGGAATATCATAAAAACAATGTTGCCTAAAGATGTTTCTGGCATGTGTGAATCAGTTACAGATAGTAGAGATCAGTATAAATCCGATGAATTTAATACATTTTCGCCAATGTTGGCGGAGATTTGGCTGCAAACATCCCGAATGTTCATAACACTTTAATACAAGAATCTGACAATGTGTATGAACCGGTTGATTCGTTCTCATTGCAACTTGTCACTAAATGAAAAAGTGTTTAAAGTAATTCGTGGTATGAAAAATAAGAAGTCATCAGGACTTGATGGTATTTCTATGTATAAGTTAAAAATGGCTGCTTATGTTATAGTGTACTCCCTGACTCATCTGATAAACAGGTCATTGTCCGAAGGCAGTATTCCGTTAAGATGGAAACAGGCAAAGATTATACCACTATTCAAATCTGGTAGCAAGCGTCTCCCGGAAAACTACCGTCCCATTTCTATTCTTTGTTCTGTTTCAAAAATCATTGAAAAAAATCGTCCATAAGCAACTATCCCGTTTTATAAAATTGAATGGTTTACTTTCACCAAACCAGTCTGGCTTTAGAGAAAAGCATTCGACTACCACTTCACTGTTAAAAGTGACGGATGACTGGTTACACGCCATTGATAGAGGCAAATTCACTGGGGCGGTTTTCATTGCCATGAAAAAGGCGTTTGATACCGTGGAGCATTGCACAATGATAAAGAAGCTGCACTGTATTGGAGTTTCCGATGAAAGCCTTCACTGGTTTGAGAATTACTTGTCTGGTCGACAAATACGTACATACTTTTGTAATGCAATGTCAGATCCCCTGGAAGTGTGTTACGGAGTACCACAAGGTTCCAGTTTGGGGCCTCTCCGCTTTACAATCTGTATCGATGACATTGTCAAACAGATTGAAGTGTGCAGTATTCATCTTTATGCAGATGACACTATTTTATACTTTTCTCATTCTGATATTAATCAAATTGAACAGGCTATCAACATTGATTTGAATGGCATCAATAGATGGATGTGTTTAAATAAGTTGAGTTTGAATGTTGATAAAACTGAATGTT
Organism: Diadema setosum; assembly: GCF_964275005.1. NCBI lineage: Eukaryota > Metazoa > Echinodermata > Echinoidea > Diadematoida > Diadematidae > Diadema > Diadema setosum. Next base: position 8,691,487 of record NC_092695.1, read on the forward strand.
TGTTGATAGGATCACCCGCAATGTTAAAAAAAAATGCAATATGATAAATGTACAGGTAAATGGTAAGCGTATTCAGTCCAAACAAACAGTGAAATATCTCGGAGTTATAATTGATCAAGAATTAAAATGGAATATTCATAAAGAAACATTGTGTTTGAAGATAGGTAATTTGATAAGGTTTTTGGGTCGTCTTCGTTTCAATTTAAATGAACAAAGTATGAGGATAATTTATAATTCTATAATAAACCTTTGTTTGATTATGCAGATGTACTTTATGATTCTGCTCATAAGAAGTTATACTGATCGATTACAGAAATTACAGAATAGAGCGGGGAGAATGATCCCGAGAGTCAGTCCGTATATGCATATTTCGAATCACGTTATTCATCAGACATTAAATTGGGAATCTTTAAAAACACGCCGTTTAAAGCATATTTTGTTAATGGTATTTAAAACTCTAAATGATTTACGATCTTATGGATATAATATCTTCATCATCATGTAATTCCTTTAAGAAAGCTATGAATAATTATGTATTACACTGGATTTTATGATAATGATCACTTATCTCTGTATTATGTAAATGATCATGTTATACAGGGAGGGCTGCGGGTGGGGGAGGGAACATTGTATATTGGTAGTCGGTATGGGGGGTATCATTTTCACATTTTTTTTTTTTTGTAATGCTGTCTTAGTTGATTTTGTACACTGATGTATCATTTTTTTTGTTCGCATCACCATAATATTATGTGTAAGTAAGTGTGTGTATAATTAGTTTTATTGTATGGAGTTTCGACTATTGTAAATTTTTCATGTGAAGTTGGACCCCTCGGAAGACCAGCACGGCCATGAAGGCCGAGCTGAGCAGGGCAATCCATCCGTTTTCCTTCAGTTATATATCCCAGTTGTATTGTATCATTGTTATTTTTGTGATTTTGTGTAAGAATTTCTTTCCTGTGCTTGCAAGATAGGAGGGGAAAACTAACTACATGTATTTTTTTTTCTCTCTAAAGTCTGAGTGCCAAAGTCAGATTTAAGGCCTAACCTTGTTTTACCATCCACGCGATGTTTTTGATGGTTTTACCATATATTTCTCCTTTTTTAAAGTCTTTATTGATCAAATAAACAAATAAATCATACAGAATCAAAATATTTACAAGATTAGATAGAGCAGTTTTCACATGATTAAAAAAAAAAAAAAAATGTTTCCAGATTGTATAGTGGAAACTATGAACACAAGAATCAGAGATACATGTACAAAAACAAAAATCTGGCCAAGTTAGTCAATCTCCTTGATCCCTATGAAGTGATCTCCATTTCCATATTATGTATTGGTATAAATACCTGTATACTTATGAAACAGAAGATTAATGATAAGAAACGAAACCTCATGGCACCAAGGGTATTAGTGCGTTTCCACGGTATTACCCATATGATAGATTAGCAGACACATAAAAAACTAGCAAAAAATTACTCTAAACGTCAAATCTCCATTTCTTAAAATGCAATGGGAGTTTACATTTCTTTTTTACTAGAAAATACTCTGTGTCCTTAATTCTTTTTAATCGAGCTCTGAATTCCATAATATTAGGTGATTTACTACTAAATTTACAGCAATGGATATAATACTTAAACACAAGAAATAAAAAAGTCATAAATATGTCACCCTGAATGCCAAATATTTTTTTTTTTTTTTAAAGAGGAGATGATTTAATTGGAGGACAGTTTTTACCATATATTTCAAGGGTGTTGAATCCGTGTTGAATTGGGCGGATGGGTGGTGGTTGGTCGGATTGAACTACTCCCTCATTTTTTGAGCAATTGACTTCAAATTTGGTATATGTAACCGCTATCATAGGTAGATGTGCAAGACAATTTTTCGTCAATTTCGAGTCATGCATTGCCATTGTAACAACAGGTTCTCATAAAAACCATGTGGCTCGAACTACTGTAGGTTTTAAAGCACTTCAGTTGAATTTGGCATATGCATGACTGCATGTGAAGTTGTACATGACATCTCGATCTTTTCTTGAGTGTTAAGAAATCTGTTCTCATGGCATCAGCAGTTTTCACACAAAATTTTGTAGATTGATGAGCTGCTCTCTCAGTTTTTGAGCCTTTGAGTTGGAATTTTTGACATAATTATGATCAGTAGGCCTATATTGGGGTCTAGGGCAATTACCTCTGGGGCAATTACCCCTGACCCTTTTGCTGGCCTTAATCCTAATCCTGAACAAAATCCTAACCTTAACCCAAACTCCTAACCCTAAACCTAACCCTAACCCTAACCCTAACCCTAATCTTTACTCTAACCTTACCACTAACAAGTATTAGCCGGGGATTAATTGCCCTCTGGGGTAATTGCCCGGATACGGTATATTGTTGTGCACACACTTTATTACATTATGAGTGTCAATATATTTGTTACCATGACTGCAAGATTACTTATACGAATCACACAAAAATCTGTAAATTTTTAGGCATTTGACTTGAATTTTGGCACATGTGACAACTGTGCATGGTCACTGTAAACATTGTCTGTTATCATTATTGAACAATGTGCTGCCGTAATAACATTTTCCATGAAATCATACAAAAATATCGCTGGTTTAGGTAACTCCCTCAGCTTGTGAACATTTGACTTGATATTTGGCAGATGTGTCCAATTAAAATTTCAGATGTGCAAAACACATCTTTTGCCAATGCAATGTCCATGGTATAATAACATTTTTTTATTCAATAAAAAGCATACAACATTGTGGATTCAGCTAATTCCCTCAGTTTTTTTTTTTTTTTTTTTTTTGGGGGGGGGGGACATTGTGACCAATATAGTGTTCACATAAGCAAAATATATCCCTCATGAACAATGTGTTGCCATCATGGTTACAATAATGTTTTTACTGAGAAAAACGAATAATTAGGGTTAAAGGGATCGTATAGTTTTGATTGAGACATTATTCACGTTATTTCAGGTTTCTAACATTTTTTTTTTTGGGGGGGGGGGTGAGATAATGGGAAACCTCTTATGAAATATGGAAGAGCATGTAAGTCCATTAGGAATTCAACGTTTATTTGATGAAAATTGGTTTTAAAATGGCTGAAATATCCAAAACAGAGCGATTCAATTAGTGTGGCACCCACATCTTTTTACGATCGCTGTGTTTTACTTTGTTTATGGATGTTCCAGTCATTCCAAACCAATTTTCATCAAATAAACTTTGAATTCCTTTTAAAATGGTATGCTCTGTACTATTTCATAAGTGTTTTTTTTTTTTTTGGGTATCTCACAAAAAGATAAAAGCCCAATTCTCATCTCCACCAATAGGCGCCCTACTATACTATCCCTTTTTAAGCTACAGTTTGTAACTCGCTCTGTTGAAAATGGGGTATCATTATCTGTTCCCAGTTTGTTCTTTTCCTGTATCTTTGATATTAGTACAGTGATTAAGAGCAGGGAAGAGGATTCACATCGATTCTGATTTCACCACACATCACCTTTTTTTTTTTTGCCTTTCAGGAAGGATGATTTGTCTCCAAAGAGAAATAGTGAAGTGATGAAAGCACTTTTTCCTTTCTTACATTTTTACAGGAGACACAACCCAGTTCTATTTCGGAGCACGTGAGAGTAGGACTAATGGCAAATCACTGATTGGTCACAGGGCTGTTGACCCCTCTAATGATGGGATGATCAACCCAAATGAAGTCCGCACCAGATCTGATTCAGACAAGGCTGTCAGTGGTAAGAAAGACAAACTTCAGTTCGTATGTCTCTCTGCAAGTATGGATGTTGAACAACCGTTATTTTGACATCATTTCCTTTGCTGTATATCTTGTCTGTCTACTCTCCTTTTGTTGTCTGTGATAATTCCTTTCAGCACTGCCTTGCAAAAATGAATTTCAATAGTCAGCTCAATCACTATAGCTCTAGATATCTTTCCTCTAGTTCAATTTTGTCCATTTTACTCTTTTCTGTTCAGGTGTGTTCATTACATTTCACAACCAAGTTATTAGTTGAGCCCAGTAGCTTCCATTCATACGTTGTCTTGCTTACCTTCTTGTATTATCTCATGCTCTCGAACCTGTTATCTAAAAGGTTGAGATATCTATAAGCAAAGCAAATCAAAGTGGTTCTTATAAATTGGGACCCACCTTTAGCTAGGTCCATTTTGTTTTGCCTTGACTGTTACAAAGCTTGGTCACTTCAAAACCAATTTTCTTCAAGTGAACTTTTATTCCTCATAGCATTGCATACTCTTTAATACTTCATTTAAGTGGCTCCTAATCATCTCTAAAAATTCCCAGCTCATATAAAATATTTGGTACATTCTAAGGGTTAGCACAACTACAAGTGTATGTTGTTTGTGACCGTGTGGTAATAAGAATGTATATTTCTGACCGAAAATGTTAGCTAGCTATTAGACTGTTCTGGAGAGAAGGACATCCTGCTAAATGAAGGCCACTAGCTTTACATGTCAAACAAGATGTGTGTTAACTGGAAATGGTAATAAAACTTGACTTGACTTTACGTGCTCATAAGAGAAAAGAGAGTATGTAGAACTGATGTTTCTTGTGGAGCAAGCTCAAGGAGAGGGTAGGTACAAACATGTTATCCTTCGTACAAATTAGTAGTCACCATTTCACTGTCACCTGCTAAAAGTTGAGACAGGTCAGATCATTTTTCCCCCATGTACCTTTTCCCCAGGTTATAAAAAAGCATCCGTAAACGGACACATGGAGGAATTAAATACGAAATGTGAACGTTCTGTTATGATAGCTCCTGTCCATATTTCCAGTATGTTATACATACTAACAGGCAATCAGACTTTTTAAAGAATATGTTGGACAATAGCTCACACTTTGACACTGATAGTGAGAACTTGCATTGGATACAGATCAGTTCAACTGCAGTCCATAGGACTCTGCACCACTCTTTGTGATACTAGTGATACACCAATACTATGTGGGTTTGTCACTGCAGATTAACCCTATTCTAAGTGGGCTATCATTGAGAGTTTTTGTTGGGTCTTCAGATCTAGACTGCTGATGGGGCTATCGCTGCAAAATTTTGCCCAAACATAAAGGCGAATGTCAACTACAAGATCATGTGGTCATACAATAGAAAATGTTTATTTTCTATTTTGAGTGAATTAATTGCAATGCAAATTTATGAATGAAATCATATTTTTGCCAGTAGTGTAACTCTATTAAAAAGACTGGATTGCTAAATCTTTGTTTTGGAATTCCCCCGAACACGTCGAACAATTTTCTTGCAAACAAAATGGAACAATTAAATTAAATTTCTTTTGTTTTTATTGTTTTGTGAGTTTCGTATGTATTTTGTTGTTCTTCGACCTTTTTGTTTGCCTTTTTTGCCAAAATTTGTTGCAGGCACTTTTTTTTAAAGGGATAGTACAGTATTGGTGGAGATGGGAATTGGGCTTTAAAATTTGTGCAAGATACCAATAAAACGCTCATGAAATAGTACATAGCATACCATTTTAAGGGAATTCAAAAGTTTATTTGATAAACAAAGAAAAAAACAAAGCGATCGTAATAAAATGTGGGTCCCACACTTTATTAGAATCGCTCTGTTTTGGATATATTTCAGTCATTTCAAAAATGATTTTCATCAAAGAAACGTTGAATCCTTCTTAGAAGTACATGCTCTCATTTGACATAAGAGTTTTCTCATTATCTCACTTAGAAATGTTATAAAACCTGAATCCCCACCTCAACCAGTACTGGACAGTCCCTATCTACATTAGAACTTTAATTCCGAGGATTAAAAGTTGAAATAATCTAATTTACCTGAATTTAACAAGATTTGCACATAACATTACAAATAATATCTGTTTTGGGTTGACATGCCTATGCAAAATATTATGTTAACTTCAAAACAGTGTACCCGAACATCGCAAATTTGATCTCAAAATATGCGGGGGACTTCAAGGCAAAAAGTCGTGAATTGGCGTGTCAAATTCAAAAATCTTTGCGTGTTGCGGAATCGTGGCGCAATATGTTAAGGGGGGTAATTTGACATCCCCCCCCCCCCCCCCCGTTATGGTAGGGTCAAAGCAGCAAGGGCCCTCAAATGGGATTCAAGGATAGTGTTCACCCTGCAGCATTTCTGATAGCATCCCTGAGTTGTTTTGTGTCATCACAGTGTGGTTGGTAATCCACATCTCTTTGTGTCCTCTCACTTTCAAATTGTGCTCTGTACAGATGCCAACTTTGTTGGGACGCCGTTTGCCCGCGGAGACTATGTGTACTTCCTGTACCGAGAAACTTCAGAGGAGTATGCGAGTCTGTCCACTGGCCAGGACGATAGAGTTGGAATCGTGTACAGTCGTATTGCCCGGGTCTGCGAGGTATGGTGGAATTACGATGTGTTTGTACATTTGGTGAAAATGTGGTCTTGAGTTTTTACAGTCTGATCCACCATGTTCTCTATTGAGCCTATATTCTTGTATTGATTTTTGCATCCAGATATCTTGATCAAACTGTGTGCAGACAAGTGTAGGACACGATTCATTTAAAGGGAAGATAAACCCCAAGAACAATGTGGATTGAGTGAAAGCAGCAACATTAGTAGAACACATCAGTGAAAGTTTGAAGAAAATCGGACAATCGATGCAAAAGTTATGAATTTTTAAAGTTTTGGTGTTGGAACCGCTGGATGAGGAGACTACTAGAGGTTATGACGTATAAGTGGACTACAATATCAAGAAAATATAAAGAAAATACTACAAAGATCCATTTTTCATGAAAATTACAAATTCCATCAACTTGATATTGACATATGTTAAGGGTAGCAATTTATTCCCCCTGCTTTCTGAAAGCGGTTGGTCCACTGCTCTTTCATAATTCTAGAAAAGTGAATTTTTGTTGAATATCCTTTATATTTTCTTTGTATTGTTGTCCACTCATACGTCATATCCTCCAGTAGTCTCCTCATCCAGCGGTTCCAACACCAAAACTTTAAAAATTCATAACTTTTGCATCGATTGTCCGATTTTTCTCAAACTTTCACTGATGTGTTCTACTAATGTTGCTGTTTTCACTCAATACACATTGCTCTTTGGGTTTACCTTCCCTTTAAAGTTGGTTTGCGAAAACCATGTAATTTCCCTCTTGAAACTGATACTTATACACAGGGTGACACTGGATACACAGCAGGATCAGACACGGTATGGTCCAGTTTCTTGAAGCAACGTCTTGTTTGCAGGAAGGCAGGGGAAGACGAATACAGTGTGACCATCTATGATGAAATACGTAAGTTTCAAGAGTAAGAGTATATTAACTAGTATATAATTATCGATGATCGTAATAAGTGAGGCCATTCTCCTCATCAAGCGTCTGATTAATAAATCTCGCGCATTTCTGTTACACTTGAACAGCAGATGTGCAAACTCTATACAGTTTTTTTTTCCTTCTTAATGCATAATTGACGCCTGCTCAACATTATTTATCAGGGGCCACGGAACCGCGGGGGGGGGTGGCTGGAGGCTGCAGCGCCCCCCCCCCCCCCCCCCCCACACACACACTTTTGGTTCGTGGAAAAAAAAGAAAAGAAAAAAGAAAGAAAGGGGGAAAATCACACTACCCGAATTTCTCACAAGAAGTGTGCTTCAGATCGCTTTATTCTAATTTTAAAAACGCCAAAGCTCCGTCGAGGGGGAGGGGTCATCCCACAACCAAACCCTCCCCCTCTACCTCATTAGACTTTGTACATACACACAGATGATGCACACGCGGAATAAGAGCTAAATGCCGTGATTTTGCTATATAAACACTTTCCTGAAAAAAAAAGTCCACATTATTTCCATTAATGTTTTTTTTTTGGGGGGGGGGGGGAGCTAGAAAAAATGTCCAAGTATTGCACCAAAAGTTTGCACCAGATCGCTGAATTTCAGGTCTGAAAATGTGACATCGCCTTCGTGTGGGAGGAGAAATATCCCTTATGTACACCCTCGTGTGCATGCCTTTTCTGTTTGATTGCTTAACAGACAGCGTTCATGAAATTCATTGTAACAATTGTAATACAAGAAATTTATTTAAATGCTACCACTTATAGGCAAATTTTCCAATAATAATCCACATCAAATTCCTGCTACCTTGTACAAGGGGGGCCGTTTCAAGTCGATAAAAGACGCAAAAACATGCATCAAATTGCATCATTTACGACATCAAATTCAAAAAAGTTCTCACGTGGGAGGGGGAACACCCCTTCCCCCCCCCCCCCCCCCCTTGTTCCCTCCGCTTGTTCTGGCTTAGTCCACTGCCTGGACTGCCTTCGTATTCGGCGTGCATACTAGCTGCTAGCATCATCACGCGGAAGTACCGTCGTTGAGGGCGTGTAGTATGGTTGAGGGGTCTAGATATCGCGCACGAAAATTTGAAATGCTCTTAAAATAGAAGTTATTCCATAATCGTACCTGAATTTCTCAATGAATATCACGAAAATGCAGAAAAATCACCTCCTAGAATCTCCTGATGATACGATGACGGAGTAGTGCGCTGTCGCCGTTTGTATGTCGGACTTTTTTTATGCGTTCAATTTCTCGGGGTATGTAAAGATCGCGCAGCTGCCCTCTGTAGTTTCATGCGTGAAAGTGTCTGCCCCTCTGCGGCTGTAACGTGCTCCGGCTTTCGTAGAATATTTTTTCACTTGATATTAAATTTGTCCCTGTTAAGCAACAGCAGTTTTACCTAACTTGTGTATATTATTGTTATTATTATTATTATATGTGTTATTATTATTATTATTATTATTATTATTATTATTATTATTACTATTATTATTATCATTATCACCACCACCATCATCGAGCATCATAATCATCATTATCATTTCTTTATCATTATTATCACTTCCACCACCATCATCATTTTATCATTCTTATCATCATTATTTTTATCATTGATATTTTCATAATCGTTAATGATTTTCATTTATAAAGTTTTCTTACAATATTTCTAATCACTTTAACCAATAATATACACGTAGGCCCTAATATAAAATGGAAAAAAAAGTAAAATATGAACATATATTTTGTGTGTGTGTGTGTGTGTGTGTGTTTGTGTGTGTGTGCTTACCCATTCGTCACCCTCTCATTTTCGTCACCCATTTGTCACACTCTCATCTAATTTGTTTTCTTCAGTATCATTATGGCCCTCCCCTGTCACAAATATATCACAAGTTAGCGGAAGAAATCACAAGCAAATTCAAATTGAAATCACACTTTAACTTCGATAGACTGAAATATTTATTCCTTTGTAATAATTATAATCGTTGTGTTAAAATTTGACTTAAAACAACATTTATTAACAGTATTTCAGCGTAGCTAGCAGCATACATTGTTCTTGTGTATGATGACGTCACGTGGTAAACGATCGATCGAACAAGTTACGAATTCTATCGACTACGAACGAGACAAGCGAGACGACACATCAAGGCTACAACATCCTTAGAACAGATTTTAAGGGAAGGTAGGTTTGTACAAGGTAACAAATTGGAAATTTAGTGGAAAATTTGTTGGAAATCAAAATTTCTTACCTGCTTCCTTCTCATGTTGAGCGGTAAGTCAGGTATGTTTATTCCATGGGCGTATCGGCAAATTTTGCGCTTAGTCCTACGCGTAATATCGCTTGCTATACGCAGTTACGCTATGCGCGATCATTAGGTCCCTGCGCGAGACCTAGTACCCTTACTATATAAGGAGAGACCCCCCCGTTCGGGGGCAGCAATTTGTGGACTCGCGCGATGCGTGGACTGTCGCGATCAAGAAGACTTCGCGCTACCGCCAATGAGGGCGTATAAGAGAGTGAGAAAAAAGAAAAGAGTCCCGTATCGGGACTAGTTCTGGCTCGGTCGCGCATAGTAACCGCCGCCATCAAAAGATCATTATCCAACTACGCCAGTGTCAACCCCCCCCCCCCCCCCACACACACACACACGCACACACACTGAAAAACATTCCGCGGCCCCTGTTCATTTCATATTTTCGAGAAAAATGGTGCAGACATTTTAAGTCAAATCATTCAACTGTTTCCATGTATTTCCGCAGTTCAAATATTTCTCAATAGCTCAGTTGGCTTTCTGTTATGTATTTTTGTTTGAGAAAGGCAGCAGATATCAATCGACCAAAGCAATCCTCAATATTGTTGTCCCCGCCGAACGAGTTCGAGCAGGGGACTATGAAACGGGCTCCGTACGTGTGTGTGTCCGTCCACCCTTTGTTCTCCCTTTTGTTAAAATATACACAATTCAACGTAGACACACAAGCAAAAATTTTAGCCACACAAGCCTGACGGAATAAAGGCCATCTATTGTGCACTATTGTTCTCCTAGCCACACAAGCATACTCTCGTTAGCACGGACGTGCGTCCGTCCGTGCGTCCGTGTGTGCGTCCGTGTGTGATCAAAATGTTCAATTTGCTACTTCTCTGTCATTTATGAGCCAATTTTGATTCTGTTTGCTTTATATGATAGCACTACATGGGAGCTTTAAAACTTGTACACAGAATTTCAGTTGTGACCTTTGACCTTGACCTTTGACCTATATTGTACATTTTGCTACAAAATGCTACTCCTTCGCCATTTCTAACCCGATTTCGATTCCGTTTGCTTTATGTGATGGCACTAGGTGAGGGCTTCAAAACTTCTACACAGAATTTTGACTTTTGACTTCTTTGACCTTTGACCTTGATTTTTGACCTATATTGTACATTTTGCTACAAAATGCTACTCCTTCGCCATTTCTAACCCGATTTCGATTCCGTTTGCTTTATATGATGGCACTAGTTGAGGGCTTCAAAACTTCTACACAGAATTTTGACCTTTGACTTCTTTGACCTTTGACCTTGATTTTTGACCTATATTGTGCATTTTGCTACAAAATGCTACTCCTTCGCCATTTCTAACCCGATTTCGATTCCGTTTGCTTTATGTGATAGCACTAGGTGAGGGCTTCAAAACTTCTACACAGAATTTTGACCTTTGTCTTCTTTGACCTTTGACCTTGATTTTTGACCTATATTGTACATTGGCTACAAAATGCTACTCCTTCGCCATTTCTAACCCAATTTCGATTCCATTTGCTTTATGTGATGGCACTAGGTGAGGGCTTCAAAACTTCTACACAGAATTTTGACCTTTGACTTCTTTGACCTTTGACCTTGATTTTTTACCTATATTGCACATTTTGTTACAAAATGCTACTTCCGGCGGGGACATATATTACGCACCGTGTAATTTCTACTTTTCCTTGTTGTTGTTGTTATTGCTGTAGTAAATCACAGTTTTGTGGATGATAGCAGGAGAGATCCAGGTTGCAAATAGACTAGAGTGTGTAAACTTCCTGCAGGAAATTACAAAGTTAGTGTAGCTTTTAATTATATGCCTGTATTGTTAGTGAAGTTGACTCATGGGTTTGTACATGCAGTTTCTTGGATTTGTCAGGGTAGGCAATAAAGTTGTGTTCCCAGAGGAATTAAGTAGCTTTTGTATATAGATGTGTTTAAAGGGATCTACAGCTCTTTTGTATCTTGGGGCCATGAACGTTTTTATGTGCACAGGTTGGGGTTGCATTGTTTAGAATTGAATGGCCACCCTCAATGTAATTGGGTTTGTACATAGTGGGGATTAACTTTAGGGGAATGAACTTTGTAGTATTTTTTGTTTAGAGTTGTTGTGGGCTAGCTTTCTTAGAGGAAAGGAGAGTCTGAACCTGGAGTTCGAGGAGGAGAGACATGGGATAGATAGCTCTCAGGCTGGATGTATCTTGTTCACAATGTTAGTGTTGTGGAATATCTACCTGTATTTTGGAAACTTGTGCTGCAATAAAAGCAACAAGGCATAAAACACAAGTTGAATCTCCCATTTTGTTTTTGATATGCGTGAGGACTCGATCGATAAACTGAGATTGAAGAGAAGAAGAAAAGTGAGAAAGAACCCGTGCGGTGCATATCACAACAGTTTTTTGGTGTCAGGAGTGGGATGGGAATTACTTCAACGAAGTGTTATATGGAGGATTGTTGCAGCAAAGTTTGGAGGCATGGACACTACATATTCCAAATGATGGCTGACTGTGATTTGCTGTAGTAACACAAGGAGCACCAGCATGAGGATTTAGTTGACTGTGCCAGTGATGCATCTGCATTATCAAGTTATCGTCATTCATAATTATGGCAGTCTCCAGAGATATTTTCAATAAGTATGGATTGAGCATTGGGGTGACCTGGTGTTTAACGCTCTGATGAAGCAAGCTGGCCCGAGTTAGAGTTGCAAACCTGCTGTTTTGACGAGTGCCTTACTGAGGGACCGGAGTATGCAGGAGTGCTGGGCAACTTCAAGATGGACAGGCTTGTAGCAGACTGGAGACTGGATCTGATGGCGCGTGGAGAGTTTGCTGTAGACGTCGGAGTGCTGGCATATGTCGGGGGCAGCTGGACATCGATCAGGCCGTGACGATGGGAGCCGACATTTCATGCAGTGAACACATATTTCATAACTGCTGAACTTTAATCTATCTGAAGGACTGAGTGGACTTCATGCAGATTTTGATTTATGATATCATTGTGTTTTGTATTTGAAAGTGAGATGTCTAAGTCAGTTTTACTGGTATTAGGCATACCAGTAGTCATGTGTGCACACATGACTGCTCATGAGCAGTTTCTGTGTAATAGCATTGTTTACACAGCAACCAAGAATGAGGTTAGTAAAATTGCTTCATTGATATGATTGTGTTCATTATTGTGTGAGCCACAATAATGGAGGGTGTGCAAATTGATAATTGCTCGTCGACATCATTTGGACAAGCAGTAGAGCTGTGTGTAAATCTCGCTCTAGGCCATGCACAGATTGAAAAGTTTAGTGGGTGTTGTGAAGATGGCACTGAAACACCTTTTTCTAACTGGATGGAGAGGTTTAATCTCATGATTGAGCCTTTCCAGTTCAGTGATGAGGAAAAGGCTGGAGTTTTAGTGAGCAACCTCACAGGGCCAGCAAGAGAGGAGATTCTCTTTTGTTTGTCAAATGAGAAGCGGAGGAGTTTTACAGAGGTTGTATATCACAACATATATATATATATATATATATATATATATATATATGTTGTGATATGCTCTCCCAGTGTTCCATATTACTCCACAGTTCATCTTGTACAGTTGAATTTCTTTGTGTACTCTAAAACTCCACTACTTCATATAAACTCTGTAATATAAATCAAGTATTATATACATATGAATCATTGTTTACAAAACAATAATTTTACAAACTTATGAACACACAACAAAAGAACTTAATTTTTGTGATGTATGTACATTTATGTGCACACTTGAATGACTACCCTGGATGATGAATATTCATGCATTTCATATTATCACACAAATTCAGTAGTCAGCTGATGTAGGTGTAGAAATGAAGAGCACACTATGCTTCCACTAACATGAATACAACTCACAATTTTATCTTCCCCAGGATAGAACCAACCTTTCTACTTAATGAGAGATAGAACAAATTTGTCATTCTGTTACTTATACTCCAGGATGGCAAAATCAATCAACCATTCATGAAATTGTCTTGTTAAGATTTGTGAAAAACATTCACATTACCACAATTCTGTCAAGAAATTAATTTCTATATACATATGATACATCGAGCCATCCTGACTCACCCAACTGTCTCCTCAACGCACTGGTTCTCCAACCAGCTGAGTGAGTAACCCAAGTCCTTTATCTACAAAAAGATAACAATTTACGTATAAGCCTATATGTAAAATCTATACCATAAAACACACATTTCTTGTGTTTGCAATTTTTACTGTTAATTTCTCATCTATACAATGTGTTGATATACATGTATGTTTGTAAAGTCTTTGCGATGATGAGTCTTGAGCAAAGACTAACCTGCCAGCTGTAGCTGGATGTAACATGATATGCCCCATGTGCAAAGGACACACTGGAAGAACGAGTTGAATAAAGGCACTCACACAGTTCACATCAGCTCAACAATGTCTCCTCATTACTAAGAATCCTCCTTTCCAATTAAAGGCATATAAATGCCAAGACATACAGAAAATAATTATTGAGAAATTATTCACATAATATCACATATTCTTTGACAATCGTATATCTAACACTGTGCAAGTTGTATGACCATTATGCATAATGTGTAGATCCTAACATACTCAGTAGCAACAATGCACTATGATACTAATATAAACATTGCAGTAGGTCTTATCCCCCTTTTGTCAACATAAACACTGCCACAAATTCTTTCCCACGCTGTCATTGCACTTTTTATTCATAGTGTATTGCAAACTTCATACACGCAAGACATGCTGCAAGAATGCCTAGATCTAAAAATGATACATTTCAAATTGAGACATTTATGCTAATGCACTCTCTGGCTGCTGTGCAGTGAAACGACATTCCTGTGTGTGCGTGTGTATACAAATGATGCACAGGATAGAGGTGCATCATTTGTTTTATAAAATGGGTCGAAAACTAACAGCATTTTCACGTACCTTTGTGGGTCAATAGTCCAGTCAGCTACATGTAGCACTCGCTCGAGAGAGTCGAGTCAAGCACGTCGCACTCGGAAATCCCGCACATGTAAGTACTGTACGTATTACTGTATACGTACGCCACATAATATGTTATGCACACAAGAAAGGCCGGCCGGCATACGCAGCCCGAACTAGAAGTTGTTTACAGGTATTGACAGCGCGTATAGTAGCGCGCGACGCACTTGTAACAACTGATTGAGTGCGCACTGGTACTGCAGTGCATATGGTACTAAAGTAATCAAAGCCGTACGTGACTCATTTCAGCGCTTCCTATTGGCTACGTTCTTGAACCCATTTTATAATATACACTGTACACATTTTACGCTTACACACACAACGGAGCTGAACCTACTGTAAACAACAAAAACAAATTGCTACATGCCTAGGTACCTTTCTCTGGGTAACTGTGACTACTACACACAGGATGTGTCTGTGCCTAATTTCTTATACAAGTCACACATGTAGTGGAAGTAATAAAAGAAATATAAACAAAACTTTCTCAGCTCTCCTGAGCTCCTGGGAGGTTCCACCTCTCAGTACTTGGCTACTACTGGAGCTCCCCCAGTGTTCCATATTACTCCACAGAGTGAACAGTTCATCTTGTACAATACTTCTTTGCATTGTACTCTAAAACCCCATTACTTCATATAAACTCTGTAATATAAATCAAGTATTATATACATATGAATCATTGTTTACAAAACAATAATTTTACAAACTTATGAACACACAACAAAAGAACTTAATTTTTGTGATGTGTAGTATCCAATATGGTTGGACCTACTACACATCGACCGCCTAATCTTTATTTGCTTGATAAGAATATTTAACATTGAAATTCACATAAAAAACTTGACCTACGTGATTGAGAAAATCCAGCACTATCGAATGCCGTTGTTCCCTTTTCGATTCGAAGCTTCAGTGCAAAAATATCGCCGTCGAACTTGCGTGGCTTCGTTTCAGCTCCCCGCGGTAACGCTCCTTATTGAGATGGACCGCTGTTTTTGCATTGACAATGCACACTGTTGTACTACGTGGTTTGATGATAACTTGACACTGGACAATAAACCACAGTACACGTATTTTGTGAAAATAACGTGGGAACACAAAAGTCGAAATCTTTATTCTTTGACCGCCGGAACCAGTGTGTTGAATCAAGTCAAATCACACAGTGATGACAATTGGTATACATGCACGTTGAATAAATGTAGTTCGTGCCCATTGGGCCAATACCACAAGCATCCCCCTTGTTTTAGAAAAAAAAACAACTATACATACATACTGGTATATACATTGTAATGTGATGGGAGATTATAGCTTCATGTTATCTCGCATACAGTGCTATGCTTCATTCAGGTTTGTACATTAATTGACGATACATAATAGTAAATGAATGAATGAAATCCTTGCGCATCTAAAATTCAAGTTAAACAAACTTGTGGAATTAAATTTTAAAACTATACAACTCTTGTAAGTTGTTCATAACGAAAGTGTTATTGTTTCAGTCCAGCTAGTGCCTGCTAATATTGATAACGTGCAGGTTTTTTACTGATGCGCCCAGAGCGGGTGATGTACATGTAGGAACCATTAGGGCTATGAGGCTGGCGGGGTGGGACCTCCTTTCCCACCTTCTTTTGAGAGGCAGCACCCTGACTTTGTTCAGGGTCGTCAAGCGAGGTAAGCAGAGGCATCTGCGGTATGTCTCTCAAGTGCACTCTGTTCCTCCTGAGCTTGTTGGGAGTGGTGACTACGTATGATCTGGCATCACATACGTCTGTCACCTCGGCATGGATCCAGATGTGGGACCTTGATCCAGTACTCGGACCTTCTGTCCAATCCGAAGGGAGTGCAGATCTTGCCTGCGTTCCAGACGAGTCAAAGTCCTCCTTCATACGACTCCTGCGCTGCTCCAAACGCTCCTGGTTCTTCTGACCTTTGTAGGTGGTGTTAGAATCTAGGTTGGCGGGAAGCGAACGTCTGACCTGACGACCGAACATCAACTCCGCAGGCGAAGGAAGTGTGCTATCAATTGGTGTACACCGATAGTTTAGCAGAGCAGCAGCAGTGCTCTGTTTGGTTGCTGTAGTCTTCTTGATGATGCTCTTGACAGTACGTACAGTTCTTTCCACCAATCCATTCGATTGTGGATACCTTGGCGAAGACGTGTTGTGTTGGATACCCCATTCTCTGCACATCTGCTGGAAGGCAGCTCCTACAAACTGTGGACCGTTGTCGGAGAATATCTCTGTTGGGGCTCCAAGAAGTCCAAAGACACTGGCTGCTGTGTTTGCTACATTAGCACTTGAAGTACTAGTAGTTGTCAGGCGCTGAACAACGGGAAACTTGGAATGGTAATCTACCATGAGGAGGTACTGCATTCCGTCGAGCTCAAACAGATCCATACCCAATTTTGTCCATGGGTGATGGGAATCTCGTGGGAATGAGCGGTTCTCTCCCTTGTTGTGGCTGGTGCTTCTGGCACTCACTGCACTTGCTGATGAAGTCATCAATTTGACGGTTGATGTTAGGCAGTAAACACTTTGCCGTGCCAAGAGTCTGGTCTTTTCCATTCCTTGATGTCCCACGTGTAGTTGGTCTAGGATGTCCGGCGTCTCATTGACTGAGGTGTGATGACCTGCCTGCCTTTGAACACTGCTCCATTAGAGGTACCAATTTCATCCCGAAAGGACCAGTATGGCCGTACATCAGTGGGCAGGTCATTGATTGACATGGGCCGACCTTCGTGGACGTACTCTCTAACTATCTGAAGTACAGGGTCACGTGCAGTTGCATCTCTTAGTACCTTCTGCTTCAGATTTCCAAAGTGGAGCAAGTCAACACCAACATTGTCCTCAACATTGTCCCAGAGGATGCTTTCAACATGGCGGTCGAGGGGTACATCACTGGAGTTCTCTGGGTTGGGAAGTCTGCTGAGTGTGTCAGCAATGATCATTTCGGCTCCAGGCTTGTGCTCGATTCTGAAGTTGTACCCTTGAATCTTGATGAGAAAGACGTTGGAGCCTAGGTGGGGCACTCGTGAGTGGCTTTAATACCACATATCGTCACAAGTGGTTTGTGGTCGGTCAGTACCCTGAAGTCTCTTCCAAAGAGATAGGTGTGGAATCTGGTAATCCCAAAAACTAGGGCAAGAGCCTCTCGTTCGATGTTCGAATAGTTGCTCTGGCAGGACGACAGACTCTTGGAGGCATATGCTACAGGTTTTCCCCGCTGTGTCAAGCATGCTCCGACCCCTTTCAAGGATGCGTCAACCTCAAGGATAACCGGTGCATCAGTATTGTAGTACTCAAGTACAGATTCTTGCTGGATGCAGCTCTTCAGCTTGCAGAATGCCTCTTGATGGTCTTCCTGCCACACAAATGGAACATCCTTCTTGAGGAGATCCCTCAAGATAGCAACTTCATCTGCATAATGTGGTATGTATGGTGATAGGATTAAGGAAGTTCATCATTCCCAGAAAGCATTGAAGGTCCTCCTTGTCCTGAGGGGTAATAGGCATCGAGTGAATGTCCTGCACCCTGCAGGGGTCTGGTCTGATGCCGGACTCGGAGTACATCGTCCCGAAGAAGTTGATTTCCTTGGCCTTGACCGTACACTTGCTGCTGTTGAACACCAGTCCTTCACGGGATGCTGTCTCGAAGAGCTGTCTCAGGTTGTCGTCATGCTCCATCTCAGTGCGGCCTATGACAACAATGTCGTCTGCGATGCAGACACATCCTGGCATTATTTAAGTCGTCAATCTAACTCTATGCATTGAAGAATTCAAGGTGTTCTCTATGGTGTCAATCAATCTATAGTGAACAAATTTAATACCGGTACACCGTGCAATGAGAGGCTCTTGTTGAAATCATGGCCCGTATTCTACTGTAGACCAAGGTTTAAACCCATTTTAGACTCACCTATGGTTTAGCTAGACCCGAGGTTTAATTTTGTATTCTGCTAGCGAGGCTTAGTTAAACAAGAGTCTATTTCGGGTTTGAATTAAACCCGAAATAGACTTGGGTCAAGCCACCATGGTGCCCTCTGTGGAAGAAGAAACTCTCCCTCTCTGATTACTTTTCGCTCCACAAATCCACTTATATTTACTACTGGCAGTGTATCAGCCACATGAGTGTGACTTTCTTGGATTGTGAATAGCTTTTACGGGTATGTCGAATAAGGGCATGTATTTTTGCTTGCGACGACTCGTAAAAAAGCACTGTACATTAGTATACTGTACCTCCTTGTTTGTGTACGTGTGCGGCGCACATCACACGATACATGGTAAGCGTACACTGTACTATATGCGTAGCGCTATTCTCTAGCTAGCTTTGAATGCTCAGTACCAGCAGAGCCATCACGCCGCGCCGGCCGGCGGCACGGTTGCTCTGTGTGCGCTGGGATGGGACATGGCTGTTTATGTCGATCGAATCGTGAATTCGGAATGGATCGGTGATTGATCAAACCAGGACTATGAGGTAGGAAATTGAATAAAAGCTTTTCTCTTAAGGTGTGCACTTAAGCATCCGAAAGATTGTCAGTTGATAAAAATGGAAGCCATTCTAAAATTTAGAAATAGGCCTATATCAACCCTGTCTCGATATTAGTCTGTTAAAAGTAGATTTTACCTACCGCACTAACCTAATTTTAGATCTAACGTTAGTCCTAACTTTACAATTGTAGTCTAGCTATTCAAATAGGTCCTACGATCTAGGTTCTCGATCTAGTCTATGGCTAGATCGACCTCGGGCTCTACCCTCTAGACCCCTTACATTGAGTTCTTGGTCTAGTCTTCAGGTTATTTTCATCGTAAGGTCTAGACTAACGTTATATTAGTACAGGTAGGCCGAAATTTGGAGATCTCGAGTCTCTTCTTAGTGGTAAGTAGTACTTAGTACGCGTATCTCGTGTGTACACGCGTGTTGCCGGCTAGCTAGCTGCTGTATCCAGCCGGCCAGCCACTCGTTTCACGTGCCATTGATCTGTACAACACACGCTCAGTGTGCTGGTACCCGTACCAGTCATCGTTAGACTCAAATTAACTCGAAATAAACCTCCTCCTGGGTAGGTTTAATTTAAACCCCATTTAGACCACAGCTGGACTTAGCAGAATACAAATTAAACCTAGGTTTAAACCTGGGTCTAAACTGGTGGTTTAAACCCAGGTTTAAACCCCCAAAACCCACTTTTAGATCCAGGCGTGGGTTTAAACTCGGTCTAAGTTTTTAGCAGAATACGGGCCATGAAGTCTGATGAGAAGCTAGGTGAGTATCTGCGATGCGATGCGGGGCGATCGGCGACTACTGTATCGTGTTGCAAAGCTGCGTGCGTGCGGTACAGATGCTGTCCCTGGCTTGGCTGGAGTGCTGGGCATAACTGCAAGAACTTTTCGTTGTAATCGGCGACCACACACTTTGATCCCGAAGTTGCGAAAAGTGTCCACACTGATTGACTGTCGACGATACGGCAAAGTTTATACGGCGCTGATGCTGCTACTGCTTGCGGGTTGTCATATACATGTACATACGCTGGATGTTGCGAGGCATGTTCTCTGCGTAGGTAGAGGCGTCGTGATCGTTTACAGAATCTCTATTCGTATTCCAGATCCAGTCACAGCTAGCTACAGCTAGCATGTCGTGCGCGTAATGTAACAGTCTGCGCGTATAGTCTATTAAAAACAGCGGTCCAACGCAAGCTGAACCATCCACACAGCAAAATAATGTGCTCCCAAGTCGCTACCCACGAAGGAACCGACAGCGACCTTGCTACTTGAGGGACTATGAAACCTATAGAACACGTGAACATTTGGGGAAAAAAAAAGTGTTATCATTGCATGTATGTTACTTGCATGATTTTGTCAGTTGACAACTTGTGTTGTAAGAGTTAACTTTTATGGTCATTTCACTATCAAAATGTGCCAGAGTGGCAAAGCTGATAGTTTGTTCAAGTTTCTGAGATAGTGAATTTGTTCTGGCTAGGGTACATGTGAGGAAATTGAAACATGTGTACTCCGTCACATATCATGTGTTGATTTGTTTCAGTAGAAACTAACAGTTGTTGGAAATTATTATGGTATGATGCAACATACACGTATATTTGTTAAGAGGTTCAAAATGAACAATGTTATGAGTTTGTTGGATGTGCTGTGCACTAAACAAAATATTAGGTAAGCCAAACGTAAGCTGTGACGATAGCATAAAGAAATCTATTTGATGAATGTCGAAAAGGATATTGTGTAAAAGTTGACACCAAATGACAACATACTTCAGGTAACAGTTTTGTTTGTATCTGTCTGTTATAAATTGCACACAAGTGATACAAATACCCGGATTTTGAGGATAGACAAACACTGCAAATACAAAGTTATATGTAATCCAGTTACAGGACTTCATTAACGTAATCTATTACCAAGTGTTTTCTGGGTGCGCATATTATCGAAAATTCCGTGTGAATTTATGACCTTTATAACACAGGCATATTAGAGCATAATTCGGATCATAGCTGATGTATGATAGAGAAAGTGATATTGAAGGTGAAAAGCCATAAAGGTGTAAACGTTATACATCTGGTTAACTCCTTGATATGATGTACATTGTACATTGTTGTGAAATTTGTGAAGAGAAGAGTAACAGTTGATTGGTTATACAACTGTACTGGTTTCTCGTTGAAGTACATTTTGGTTCAGGATATATCAAATGTGAAAAGTCTCACATAATATTATGTTTTAAAAAAAATAGTTCTAAGTTAGCTGGATTTTGATTACAGTGGTTGTTCTACAAAAGGCCAGTAATACCGTTGTACCGAGTGATCATAGTTCTCATCATAGTCACTTTAGATTTGTACCTTTAAACTCAAACATTGCGTAAGCATTTCATATTATCAAGGAGGTTTTATACATTGGAGTTCCAACTGGCTGTGATTATTCAAACAGTTGTCAGATTTCTATTGACGTACAAAGGAATTCCACAGGTGCACTTGTGCCTTTGATGATCGATGTTCCTTGCCGCCGTCTTGCTCAGTATTCTGAAGATCAATTTTGAACGTTATCATAATTTTGGCCATATTTTGCTTATCTATTAATTAAATGAAATGAAATTTCAATTAATGATAGAGCATGTAAAACAAAAGACATTGCCGTCCAGAAATTTGCGCAAAAGTGTAAATCTGAGCTGTATCATGTGAAAATGTTTAAAACTGTACCATCTTAGAAAGCTGGTTTTATCACTTTTCCGCTTAGTTTCCACAAATGAAACTAATATGGAATAATCTTCAAGTAAAATTCTTTATTGATAGATATATCAGATTAGTGCCCGCATATGCCCAGTCGAGTAATTTTCATCTTCATTTCAGCATTTTTGCTTAATTTCTATTCGCGCATCCTCATGTCTGTACCACCTACCTTTTATAAGAAGGGATAGCGAAAAGTAATTACCATCACAAAGAAATATCTTCCCTTGAAAGTGGCTAGTGATTATGCAATGAGACACGACTCAATTGTCTTCCTATCTGCGCGGCAGATCCTGTTTTGCACATGCTTCAAATATTTTTGAGCGGCGGCTTCGAACATCTATCAAAGGAAATAAGGCGGTTGTGACTCCATTCTCTAGAACCTCCTTGATATTATCATAGCCAATGGTACTACAGAGCACTTTAGGAATCGCGGTACTGAACGCACCACACAGTTAGAAATCAGCACAAATGTATGGTCCTATCCAAGGTAGGAAGGAATGTAGTATCCAGTACTTGGCCAATAATAATGTTGTGAATGATCTTAATACATTATTTGCATATCTGGCTTTCCATAAAAGCCATGTGGATTTCCTGATTTCTGTATATGACACACACAGAGTATATTGTATGACACATGCAGAGTGTACTGTGTACAACCACATACAGTGTACTTTCTACACACACACACACACACACACACACACACACACAATGAGTGAAGAATAAAGGCAAGAAGAACACATGTAAGTGAAAGCATGGACCACAGTCAAGGTCTGCTAGTCTGTTTATTTATCTGTGTATCATCCTAAACATTACATGATGTATAACAGTGCACACTTGAATGACTACCCTGGGAGTCATGCATATTCATGAGGATGATGAATATCTATGCGTTTCATATTATCACACAAATTCAGTAGTCAACTGATATACGTGTAGAAATGAAGAGCACACTATGCTTACACTAACATGAATACAACTCAAAATTATATCTTCCCCAGGATAGAGCCAACATTTCTCCTTAATGAGAGATAGAACAAATTTGTCATTCTGTTACTTATACTCCTGGATGGCAAAATCAATCAACCATTCATGAAATTGTCTTGTTAAGATTTGTGAAAAACATTCACATTACCACATGTAAATTACACAACTCACTCATATGAAGCATTATGATATACCCCTGTAAAAGAAAGTTATCTTGATTGGATATGTGAATTGGGAGGATTAAACACCGGTAATGCTGATTGATCGGCTGCTACTTCAAATAACATTATGTCTATCCTTTTTGACAGAGAAGACAAGCCAGCAGATAAGCCGATCGGGGGGGGGGGGGGGGCATGGTGAGGGTTAAGAGTGGAGATTTGTTGATTGTTGTTAAGATCATATTGCACCTTGAGGCCTATGTTAAACTCATTAAAATTATGAAACTCCAATACGCATTGAGTGACAATCTGTCAAATAAAAAGAAGAAGCTATGAGTAACACATTGAAGCAGAAATTTTGATCTGTGTTATTTGCTTTGTATAGAGGACTTTATCTATGATGGAGATGTGACCATCCATGCCATCTTCACGACCGCAAGGTAAGAAAGCGCAACGATATTCATGAGCAGCCTGAGAAGCATTCAACATTAAAATTATTGCATTGTGATGTTAAAAGATGTGTAGGGATCTTTGTGGGTAACAAATGATAATTGTTTGTTCCATATATTATGCAAACCATAAAGAGCTGACAGTGATATATATATATTTTTTTTAACTGTGTGATGTGAACACTAACAATGAGAAGTGAAAACTGCTAGGAAGATACAGCAACAATGAAAACTGCAGAAATGTGGTATTGAGGACTTGATAGATTAATTTTGAAGCATAGCCAAATGTCAAGTATTTTCTTTTTTTTTGTGATTTCTTTTTCATTTTGTGGTCAATGAAGCCACATTCTATTTTGCAACAGCAAACGTTTAAGGTTGTATTTATACCTCAGAATACTTGTGTGTAGGACCAAAACTTCACTTGAAAGCTTTGTTTTAGTGTGAAAGAGATGATGTTGATTTGTGCATACTGTAGTGATCTTTGAATAGATTGAATCGTGAAGATTGATGAGAAATAGTGTTGATATGCTGTATAATTTTGCTTTGTTTGTTTTTCTGCAGATATGCACCCCCATGTCGGCCCTGTGCACTTTCAATCTAACTGAAATTGATACAGTGTTCGACACAGGCATCTTTTATGGTTCTGATGGTCAGACGGCAAATGATTTGTGGCGTGATTACCGTGGCACTCCTGTGACCCCAAGACCGGGATTAGATGTGAGTGACACACCATTGAGAGTCAGCTGCTTCTTCACATTTTTTGAGTGAATTGCACTTTTTCTGTACTCTGTATACTTTATTCATAACATTCTGCCCAATGCTTATACAGTATGTCCCCAAAAATATTACAATCGTACTCCCACATTGATAACTTTCAATATGATTAAGCTGTCTGAAAGCTATTTCGGAGTCTAAAAATGTAACATCTTACCTATATTTCTCAAAAAAAAAAAAAAACCTCATTCAATTTGGTTAAGTGGTCAAAGAGAATAGGTTTGTTTCTTCCAAGTTTAGCACTTAAATGCTCTTGGAACTGTGTATTGATATGTGAACACAATGGGCAGAACTTGGAGTGAAGGGATTCCTGAAATGCTCTACAGAGATCCTCATTTTTCTTTGACCACTGAAGCAAATTAGATGGGACTTTCCGTGAGATGTGGGTAATAAGTTTTCGTTTCATATCCTGAAATTGTATTTGGATTGATTTACTATTTTTAAAGTTATCATTGTGGAGGGTCCCGTTGTCATTTTTTTTTTGACATACGGTATATCCATGGAGAATAAGACCTCTGCTCCCCATGACGTAGAATTTACTTTGTAGCTCTACTGAGCCAAAGTGGCTCGAGTGAGTGATTGCAGTCATTCACAGTACGATGTCTGTTATGCATTGTTCGTCATGTGTAAACATTTCAATTTTTCATATTTCTCTGAAAACTAGTGGCTGTACAAATGTTTATGTTGGCCAAACTTAGCTGGGATCATCAGTTGGGGGGGGGGGAGGGGGGGGGAGAGGGGATATGTTGGTGATGTCCCGTGGGCCTGGTATAGGGCATGGCCCAAGCATCCCAAAGTTTAATTTTTCCTTTTATTTTCATGTTCTCTTGAAAATTGGTGACTGGATTTTGTGCAATGCAGTGTGACTTGGTGATGAGAAAGGATCTTGAATGTATCGTGTCGTGTTTGTCTTGTTTCTTTTAAACACTGCAGTGTGGCAATCCAAATACTGATTCAGAAGAAACGTTTTTCCAGCGAGATTATCCCAATCTCAAACCCGATGCCACTGAAGAAGCTGAAGTGACAAGTGACAAGGAGCGTTTCTCTACGCTCGCCTTGTTCAAAGAAAGTCCATACACTTTATTAATTGGTTCAGGTAAGACTGAGTGAAAATTAATTTCATATCTCACTAATCTCATCTCACAAATATATGTGACAAGTCCTCGCATTACCTTCATAAGATTTCAGTCCCCAAGAAAAATACAAAGTGAGGTGATATATGTCTATTTTATTATCCATGTTTGAAATACTGTAGAATCAGTGTATGAGACTTTGTTTTTGCTTCTTTAGGTGGAAAATGTACCAAAAGTGCAAGATGCACCTTTTTAATTATGAACATGCACAGCAGGATCAGCACAATCATGTCCTCGAATGAACAGAGATTTATCACCGGGTGAGGAGCTTATTTGCCTATCCTCAATTATAGCTATACTGTAAAACGAGGAATGTTCCCGTGTATTTTAATTTTGTGAATTGCGCGAAAACGCGATTCGCGAAATTAAAATGTACATGAAAGTTTTTGTTTACATTGTATGCATTGAATGTTAATGGCAATTCACGAAAGTTTCATGCAGCGGAAAAGGCTGTTAAGCTCCAATTCACAAACATTCATGCTACGAAAATATTATCTTTTACAGTATCACATATTTGAATTGGAATATTTTGCATGTAACACAGCAAAATGTCATGACAAAGAGACAGTTCAGCATTGCAAATAAAAGAATAAAAAACACTCTTTATTGCTCTCATATACACCAAAACAAAACAAAAAACGATTAAGAATGAGGGACACATCTATCATTATTTTGTTCTCCTTAAACATGACTTGAAACCTGTTACTTCCATATAGGTCGAGATAGAAGTCATTCAAAATTAATTCTAAAGAAAGGCAAAATCAGCATCAAGAGGGAAAAAAATCTCTGCAATGTTGTAAACAGTGCCTGCACATTTCCCTGTCATGCAAAACTTATAAAGTGCTATGTTTACACATCTTGGTTTGCAATTCTGATATAGGATAAACCAATTAATGCAGTTGTAGTCTTGAATTTGGTATTCATGTCTCTGCTGTCAGTGTAACTTTGTAACACTGCTGTTCCTTCAATTTTATATTTTTAGAGAGTGGCTGTTTGTACCAATATCGAGTTGAAAGAGATATACTTTTGGAGAGTTGTGAGGTAAGTGTGATGGTATGACAAGATAAAATGATAAATGGAGGGGGGTTATAAATTTACCTTTAGACATTGAATAGTTTATTGGAGAACTGCAGACCAGTTTTGTATGTAGTTATTGTAAACTAGTGGCACTCTGTCTGTAGCAAGGCATTATGGAAATAAGATGCATCGACAGTTTACTGGTTTCCTTTTTTGTGTGTAGGGGAAATACTGGTTAAACTTTAGTAAAACATAAACTACAACAGTAAGCAGTGAGTTACTTTGTAGTTAGCAGCCAGCATGCATACTGGGTATGTGGAGCTCAAGTAGTAATGCCTGCAGCATCATTGATACACTTTTGAAATCAGCTCACCATTTTTTTTATTGTGAAATTGTGACAGCTAGGCCATGTTGTATTGAAAATAATTAAGATTTAGAACAACGAATAATGAATGATTACTTGTGGTCACACTGCTAATTTTGTTGACTGCAATTCCTGATAAAAATAACAGTGCCTTTTATTAGCTCTTCAGCGAGCATTCATCACCCAGCGTCCATCGTTGAGTGACGTCTGTTGTGCATTTTCCATTGTACATAACATGCATAAACTTTTTACTTTTTAAATTCGTACAAGAGAGAGTGTACTTTCAAGTTTCTTTATATCAGGTCCTTGGTTGCCTCCATTAGGACCAGGACCTAATTGGGGACCAATTTTCACAAATTTTCATCTTTGTTTTGAAACCTTTTGGTCAAATTTTCTTCAAACTTGGCAGGTATTATCACCAGTGTGAAAAAAAACCAAGTGGATGCTAACCCAACCCCCCCCCCCCCGGTTTCCAAACGCTCCTAAAGTTTGCAGGGTTCTTGTAAGGGAATAGCTTGCAAGAATACATGAAGATTGAAGGCTCGGTCACAAATGCCTTTACTAACTGCTATGAACGCCGTACGAACGATTTTTAGACAATTTCGTAAGATCTTTTTAAGAAGGCCGTACGAAACCAGCGTTCGCAGACCGTTCGTAGACCGTTCGTAAGTTCGTAGACTGATCGATGGTCTTTTCCAAGATTTATTTTAACTTCGTACGAAACCCTCTCTATGTAAGGCGGCCTTACGAACGTCCTACGAACATCGTAAGAACTACGCAAGATTTTGTAGGGTCGAGAGGCAATTCTTAGAAGCCTTAAATTCTTCCGTAAGTCGTTCATAGAGGGCTCATACGTCTTTCGTAAGAATGCCTTACGAACGGAGATTCGAACGGCGTTCTTACGAACAACTCGTCGAGTTTGTAAGGCGTTCGTAAGGGACTCGTAAAGCATAGGTACACAATTTGTGCAACTGTTGAGTTTTAGGGGGTATGTAGAGCCCACTAATGTCAAAATCGACCACTAATGTCATAACACGTCGACGACAAATGTCATAACAACCACTAATGTCATAACACGTCGACGACAAATGTCATAACACGTCGACGACAAATGTCATAATGACCACTAATGTCATAACACGTTGACGACAAATGTCAAAATCGGATTAACCACTAATGTCATAACACGTCGACGACAAATGTCAAAATTTCCATTTTTACTGCAAATGTCATAACACGTCGACGACAAAATGTCAAAAATCGGATTAACCACTAATGTCATAACACGTCGACGACAAATGTCAAAATTTCCAAATTTTACTGCAAATGTCATAACGCGTCACAGGGGCATATCCAGGAATTCCGTCAAGGGGAGGCGCCTTTACAAAATCAAAGGCTGGCGAGACCCCCCCCCCCCCCCCCCCCCATTTTCTTATTTTTATTTCTGTTAACAAAATATAGAGAGAGGGCACCAGAGGGGGATGCGCCCCCTCTCGATCCGCGATTGCGTCAACCGCAAATGTCAAAATTGGGTTAATCACAAATGTCATAACACGTCGACCACAAATGTCATAACGCGTCACAGGGGCGGATCCAGGAATTCCGTAAAGGGGAGGTGCCTTTACAAACTCAAAGGCCAGCAAAACCCCTCCCCTTTCTTTTTCTTTTTTCTTTCTTTTGTTTTAACAAAAACAGAGACGAGGAGGGGCCGCAGCGCCCCCTCTAGATCCGCAACTGCGTCAACCACAAGTCAATGTCAAAACCCATCATTTGCATTACAGAGACGGATCCAGGAATTCCGTAAAGGGAGGCGCCTTTACAAAGTCAAAGGCTTCCACACCCCCTCCCCATTTTTTTCTTTTTATTTATGAATCGGGAGCAGAGGTGGGACTAGTCTAGCGGGCGACGTATTTTTAGCCTAAATCAGTGTTTGGCAGTCAATAGAGGGCGCGACGATGTGGAAGTCAAGTTGACTAAAAATACGTCTAGTAAGAAACCTCCGAATAGAGGCGTGGAACCGGGTGTGGCATGACAGTTGTCAGTCGTCAACTCTCGAAGTTTTATTGGCTGAGCATCGGATGTCAATCAAAACACGTCGCAGAGCCCGAAGAAATGCTAGTCTACTCTCCTAGGTATACTACAGATAATCTTTCAATAAAAATACAGTTTGCCTGTCTCTTTCAGCTTACTACAGTATTTTTTCACCTCTTCTCCATTCTTTTTAAGGTGTATTACATTTTACCTTACTTCAAATAGAACGGAATGATGGTAATCAGTGCAACTGACTTCAGTTGTAAATCTATGAGGGTTTTGCACGTGGAAACTACGCCCAAATTACTGCCGAATGCAAACCTTCAATTATTGGAGTAAAGTCTACTTGATATATACTTTAATTGTACGTTTCGGAAATATATCTGATATCATTACTCCCCTCTATCATTTTTAACCTTGAGTTACCATATATTTTTGTATCAAACTTTGTAAGATATTTGCTTAACATCAATAAAGCTGCCGTCAAGACATCAATCTCTATATCGGAGCACCGTAGACTTTAAACAGGCATTTTCTGTCGTGTTCACGCGTGATCACACTGTCACGGAAGAACTCGTCCGCGGTACATGGGCGTCCAAGGGGAAAACAAAGAGGAGGTGTGACACAAAAAGATTCCTGCAAAGCCAAAGGCACAGGTGAACCATGGTGCATCCTTTGCAATCATAAAATTACGAGATGCCTTCTACGTGGTGCTGGCAACAAGTAAGGAGGAACCGATTCAATCTTATTCACATTTCTTTACAAATGCAAATTAGGACATCTTTCTGACCATTCCGAATGCATGCCAATGCAGAAAATTAAGCTAACCAATGTGGCTGATGCATACACACACACGCAAAGGAGAAAAAAAACCACGACCTTTTTTATCCAATTTCCCGGTTGTCAAATCAAACATCCACGAATGTATACATGCTTATATAGTTGGTAGCTCATGGTAATTCCTATACCTCATTTTCCTGGTTTTCAAATCTTAGAAAGTGCTTCGAGGGACGTTATACATTGGTTGAAAAGTTAAAGTTATATTTCCAGGTGTACAGTAGGTCAACGTGGCATCACAAAATATAGACATTAGGCAAATGTTTGGAAATGCGCGAGCACCAGCAGTATTTTTTATGTTTTTCTCGAAAGTGTGAAATATGACTAGGAAGTATAGGCGTGAATGGGTAAAGCATACTCTTTGAATATGGATGCACCTCGAGTGAGCCATAAGGACATCTGGAATTTACAAAATTGTTGCTCTGAATGCAGTGACGAACGATTTCAGATAGAAGCTTCGCTTGCATGTGGAGATTCACCATTCTCACTCCGTAGAAGATGTTAAACACGATACCGCTTTTACGCTTCGTGAAAGACCCTGTTTTCTCTTTTATCAGCACACTATTATAGTTTTCTTATCAAGCTTTATCCACCATGATTTTCTGCATCTATTTAACCAAATATCTGTATAAATAACTTGCGTTAGTGGTCAGCGCACCAAAGCCAGAATTTTCATTGCTTTGATATACGTTTGCCTGAAAAAAAGACACTTATTTTCACAATGTCCAATTCAGCTGACAAATAAAGTGACTCTGTTCGAATAGCGAAACATGGAAATGCGATCTTCTATAAAGCTGTAGATTCTGTCCAGCGGCACATACATCACCAGTCATGATGGAAGTGCCTAAATAGAGTAATAATTTATCGAGTAATAGATATGAAGTGAAACCTTGCATTCTATATGTGTGCAAATAGGCCGACAAATTACTTATCTCAACGACTACTGTAAAACATGCTATCATAAAACGCCAAGTGTCGTTTAATAACTATGGAGATATAGCATGGACGATTTATAATTATGATCATGGTGAAAATGACTTAAATCTATGATGATTATTATAACATATCAATTTGGGAGCTAAATATGAAGAGTTTGTTCGCAAAAACCGATAAGTCCATATTTGCCAAATGGAGATATTTGCGATTAAAGGTCAAGAAAAATAAAGAGAACAATAAGAAAATTTTTGCTTCTTTTGATCATAACTTCAAAAAATTAATATACCTTTATATGTAGTGACCAATATATCATTTAAAAGGTATTATTTTGTACTTAATGACAGAGGCCGTACTTCAAAATCTTCAAAAATGGACTTATCGGTTTTTGCAAACAAACTCTTCATATATTTGTAGTTTATGGATAAATGATGGAAATTTGTGACAGAGGCGCTGAAACGCTTTCTGTATTGCCCTTCTTTTGAGAAAATAAGGTTGCCTGTGCTTTTCCACCATAATGTGCAAGACGAATGGGTCAGTATAATAATAATATGAATACAGTTTAATCATCCATATAACACATATTTTATCTCAAATGGCCATGATATAGTCGAGATAGCATTTATATTAGAAAGCAAAGGGGATTAAAGTTATGTTGGCTTTGAGAAAAGCAATAATGTTGTTCAATCTTGCTATTTTTGCCCATTATTTTATAAACTGGAAATTTATTCCAATAGGCCTACATTTGCAAATAGGCCTATATTGTGTTATACACTATGTGTCATATGATGTTCACTCACCTGAACCAAATTCGGTTTGTAGTTCAGTCATAGTACACATAACAATGTGATTAGTTAGTTACAATTGAAGAGTTTGTTTGCAAAAACCGATAAGTCCATATTTGCCAAATGGAGATAGTTGCAATTAAAGGTCAAGAAAAATAAAGAGAATGATAGGAAAATATTTGCTTCTTTTGGCCATAACTTCAAAAATGTACCTTTATAATGTAGTGACCAATATAATCATTTAAAAGGCATTATTTTGTACTTTATGCAATGTTATTATATGACAGAGACCGTACTTCAAAATCTTCAAAAATGAACTTATCGGTTTTTGCGAATAAACTCTTCAATTCTACCAGTGGGTTGCAGTTTGCTCCAGTGCAGGGCTTGTGTATTGAAGTGCACTGATCATAATTCATAATAATGTTGCTTATATTCCCTTCAAAAACAAGAAGACCAATTAAACACGGTTTTTATTAAGATGCGAGCGAACCCTGACGATAAGAGCAGATCATTTAAAAGGAATCCTAGAAACTATAAAAAAAATGTTATCGAAATGCTGTGTAGGCCTATCCAACACAAAGAGATGGGTACTATTCATTAGTAGCAGTAAAAAACATGTAACGAGGCAATGCAGATCATTAAAGGCATTGTTTACCATTGGGAGTAGTGATTTAAAAATGTTTGAATTATCATGTCAATTTTGATGCATTTGTATAGGTCAGTTGTATAAAAAAGCCCCGACCAATAAAGCCTTACTCAATAAACTAAAACTTAATATGGTTTAGTCTAGCTACATGTTTTATTATAACTATTGTACCCAATTTGTAAATCAACAATACATAGTACTTAATTTTTACATTTGTCGTTTCTATCCCTAATCCAAATTTTAGAAATATTTTGAAGCACTTAAGATGGACTTTTGTTTCATCTGGACATGGTAGATAATGCCTTTAATTCAGTAGAGTATTTTGAACTTGATCTACTCCCGTATCTAATCATTATCACTGTCACTATTCCCTTCTTGTGCATCAGCATACTCGTTCATAGGCCAAACATCTGAGCCATCTTCAGACGTGAGATCATCAAGTTCAATGTTCTCTCTTTATGAAAGCTCAGTTTCACTTCTTCCCAGACAAGTGTAATAAAGTGTTCTTGTATACTTCAATATATCAGCACATGAAAAGTGATACCTCCTGAGAAATCCATTCTTGGTCATAATTATGTACGTTGCATTCAGTGATAATTTTGTTTATGGTGGCCTGGGGCAAGTATGAGGATTTGTCGTCAGTACTCATACTTGGCATTTGTCACCATTGAGCCTCATTCCCCTGTCGGATGCCCATTTTTTTTTCAGTTGAAATAAATCTTGCAACTTGATATAATCACGCTAAGACTTGACTTATTATTATTTTTTTAATTGGCAGTCATCTACCAAAAGGCGTAATGAGTCGGGACTTGAGAGTATTTGGTAGGTCGTTTATTCAGAACAAAAATAGTAACCGCTTGAGAACCGTTCGGTAACGTATCGAAAGCTTTGGAGACATACAAAAGGATGGTGTCAGTCTGGACCTTCTTGTCATGGGCAAGAAAAAGATCATACATTGTTCTGAGGAGCTGGGCAATTGTTCAATCAGTAGTCTAAAACGGTGATTAAAGGGCGACGGGATGTTGTGATTCTCCAAATGTTGCAAGAAGGCTTACATATCATCTGCTCATGTTTTTAACACATCACGGATGTCAGGGAGACAGGTCTATAATTGCTTGGTTGATGCGTATCATGCGTGTCCTCCAAATCCAAAGCATTTGTAATTTTGAGAAAACTTTTTAATATACATAGCGATTTAATGCATTATTTAAGCATATTGTTGGTTGAATCGATCTTGTCACTGTTGCCTCTCATTTTCGTCACCCTATACATACAACTGTCTCATGTATTTAAAGGACAAGTTCACCTTCATAGACATGTGGGTTAAGTGAATGCAGCAATATCAGCAGAACACATTAGTGATAATTTAATGGAAATCGGACAATCCGTTCAAAGGTTATACATTTTTGAAGTTTCTGCTTAGTCATGGCTAGATGACAAGACTACTTTGGCTTGTGATGTCACATGTGTACAACAATATAACAAAGTACATTTTATAAAGAAAATCAAACATGTTTCCACTTTTCTCGCATAAAAAAGAACAATCGACTTCTCTACTTCAGAAGGCGAGGGGGGTAATGTTTCTTTAAATATAACAATAACAAGTCCAGGAAATAAGCACTTTATTCAAAAAGCGAAGTTTTCCTCTTATCATTTTCCTCATATGGTTCTATGCATATGACATCATAGTCTTCTCATGAAGCAGTGATTGTGCAGATAATTTACAAATTCATAACTTTTAAACGGATTGTCAAGTTTTCCTCAAACTTTCACTGATGTGTTCTACTAAATATTGTTGCATTCACTTAACCCTCATGTCTATGAAGGTGAACTTGTCCTTTAAGTACATGAGACAGTTGTACATGTTGTACATATAGGGTGACGAAAATGAGAGAGTCAACATGACAAAAACGATTCAGCCAACAAAATGCATTCACTCAATCCACGTGTCTAGTCAGGTGAACTTGTCCTTGAAGAACTCGAATGCAAAGCATATATCTCTGCGACAAAAACATTTTGAAATAGTTCATTGAGAAGCCTGTACGTCTAAACAAATTGGTGTAACGATTTGATGTAATATTTTAGCATATTGTTGGTTTAATCCATTTCGTCACCGCTGTTGCCCTTTTTCGTCACCCTTTATTCACTTTGCCATCATTTATTTGAGCCTTTAATCTAGAACACTTGTCTCTGGGAGAAAACATATTGATGTAGAGCATTTGGAAGCCTGCAACTCTCAGCAAAGTGGTATTACGAGTTGACGCATTACCTAAACACATCGGGGCTTGATTAAATTTCGTCACCGTTACTGCCGTTTTTTTGGTCATCCTTCCTGGTTCTGGATGTAGTACGGTGCAGGACCTTGCGGTATAAGGCGCCGGGTGAGAGAGGGCACATTGGGAGCGTTGGTAGTCAAAGTGAAGAAGACTTTGCTCAATCTTTGCTTTGAAAACCTCCTTAATATACTGTTAACGACTTCAGCTGGAAGTTAATTTCAAACCAGGATCGGTTTCACAAAAAAGAGGGAAACTCGGTCGGTATACTGATGTGTTACAGTGCCTTAGTGTGTAATTAGTTTGATTTGTAACGTAATTTTCGACATTTTTTTTTTGTTACGTTACATTCTTTATATTTCTTTGCTGTTATATTTCGCTTGGGTCTTACTTTAGTGAAAACAATTCTAGAATGTAGGGCTGGGACCAACCCCTCTACCGCTTTGAAGAATGATTTTAATCTCCGGACCTGGCATCCCAAGGTAAGAGTTGGCAAGTTTTGTTTCTCCCTCATGCACGTGGTACAGTCTGGATCGCGGATAATGTAGTAACTGCATATGAACCGTACAGCTCTTCGTTGTGGGGTTTTCCCCTGTTTGTCAACTCTTGATGTATTTGAGCCATATACTATTCCAAAACACTTTTCTCTTTGATATAACGTCATGATATACGTAGCACGTTGAGAAGTAAACAAGTCTCAGTTAAGCGATATAACGAGTTGATGTACTAGTAATAAAGAATATTGTTGGCTGATTCGATTCCGTCACCGCTGCTGCCTGTTTTCGTCACCCGTCATTTACAACTATCTGATGCGTTTGAGCCCTCTAATCCAAGCCCACATGTCTTGCATAAAATGTCTTCATAAAGCACAATAAGAAGCACACAGCTCTTAATAAAGTGATATGACGAGTTGATTTATTACTTGAGCAAAATGTGGGCTGATTCGATTCCGTCACCACTGTTGCCTGTTTTCGTCACCCTTTATCTTCAAATGACTGATGCATTTGAGCCCTCTAATCTAAAGGACACATCTCTTGGATATAACACCTTGACAAAGCACATTGAAAAGCATGCATATCTCAGTAAAGTGATATGACGAATTGATTTATTGCTTAAGCAACATGTTGGCTGATTCGATTTCGTCACTGTTGCTGCCTGTGTTTGTCACTATTTATTTACAACTGTCTGATGCATTTAAGCCCTCTAATCTAAAGCATACGTCTCTTGGATAAAACGTATTGATTTAGCAAACTCAGAACCATGCAACTCCCAAAAGAGTGGCGTGACGAGTTGATATATCACGTAACCACATTTTGATCTGATTTGATTTCGTCATAGCTGGTGAATTTTTCGTCAACCTTTACGTACAACTTTCTGATGCATTGTAGTTGTCTAATCCAAAGCTCATGCCACTTGAAAAAAATACTGATAAGGTACATTGTGATATACGACTGTAAAACTTGTATAACAATTTGATGTATTAGCTAATCATATCCTGGACTAAATCGATTTCGTCACCGTTGTCGCCTTTTTCGTCACCCTTCGTGTAAGACGGCATCATGTATTTAAGACCTCGAATGCAAAGAGCATGTCTCTGGGAGAAAATGTCTTGATGTAACACATTGAGAAGCATGGAACACTAACTAATTTGATATAATAATTTGAAGCATCATTTAGACACACTGTTTGCTTCCGTCACCCTGATTGCCTTTTTCGTCACCCTTTATTTACAACCTCATCATGTATTTTCGACCCCTCTAATATAAACACATGTCTCTTTTATAAATTTCTTGATAAAGCACATTGAGAAGCATGCAGCCCTCAAATCCAAAGTACACGCTTCTTTGATAAAAACGCCTTGATAAAGCGCAATGCGAACCATTCGGCTCTCTGTAGAAAGGTATAAAGAGTGGAGTAGTACTTGAATAAATTTCAGTCCAAATCGATTTCGTCACCGTTGCTGTCTGTTTTCGTCACTCTTTATTTACATCTCCCTGATACAAGTGAGCCCTTTAATCTAAAGCACAATATGCCCCATGGAGAAAACGTCTTGCTGTAGCACAATGAGAACCATGCAACTCTCAGCAAAGTGGTATGACGAGTTGATATATTGCCTAACCACATTTAGGATTAGTAAAATTTCCTCACAGTTGCTGCATTTATCTTCATCCTTTATGTACAACTTTCTTATGTATTTGAGTCCCCATAGCAAAAGCCCATTGGGATACATGCAACTCTGAACAAAATGAACAATTCGACGTATTAGCTAATCATATCGTGGACTGAATCGATTTAGACACCGTTGCTGCCTTATTTCACCACCCTTCATGTACAATTAGTTTCATGTATTTGAGCCCTAGAATGCAAAGCACACGTCACAGGGGGGAACTTCTTGATGCACTATAAAGCACACTGAGAAGCATGCAACTCCGATCATAGTAGTCAAACGATTTGATGTATTATTCAAGCGTTTTGTTGCCTGAATCGATTTCGTCAGCGTTCTCCTTTCTTCTTTTATTCGCCCTTTATTTACATCTCATCATGTATATTAGCCCTCTAATCCAAATCACATGTGTCCTGGAAAAAAAAAAGAAACTTGTTGATATAGTACATTGAGAGGCATGTAACCCTTAGCAAAGTGGTATGATATTGTTTTACCATAGCACATTGTAAGTTGATTCGATTTTGTCACCGTTGCTGCCTTTTTTCGTCACCCTTTCTGTACATTGGTCTGATGCATTTCAGCCCTCTAATTCAAAGCTCATGCCACTTGGAGAGAAATTATTGATATAGCACATTAAGAAGCATGCAATTCCAATCAAAGCGGCAGAATGATTTCATGCCTTCGCTAAGCATATTTTTGGCTGAATCGATTTTGTCACCCTGCTGTCTTATTTCGTCATCCTGTATTTACAACGTCATCAAGTATTTGAGCCTCTAATCCAAAGGGCACGTCTCTTGGATAAGATGTCTTGATTTGGCTCGTTGAGAAGCATGCAACTCTCAGCAATGTTGAATTACGAGTTGATGGATTATTTAAGAATATTTTGGCTGAATCGATTTCGATACCGTTGCCGCCTTCTTTCGTCACCCCTTATTTGAGGTATTTGACCCCTGCAATCCAAAGCAAGTGTGTCTTGGACAAAACGTCTTGATAAAGCACATTCAGAATCTTGCTACTCTAAGCAAAGTGGAAAATAAGTTGAGGCATTAGATAAGCACATTGTGGGCTGATTTAATTTCGTCACCGTTGCTGCCTTTTTCTGTCATCCTTGGTTTACATCTGCATGTCTGATGCATTTGAGTTATGAGAGTGGGAAGGGGCTGATCTAAGATTTGGGCCGTATTTCAAAGGGGATTATCAGCACATACACGTGTGCTTTATTTTTGACCTTTTTAGTTTGTGTATGTTTGTCATTATACTTGTCTTTGTGTGTGTCAATGCGTGTGTGTGCACGTGTGTAGGCATGAATACGTGTGCGTGTTTTCGTTCAATTTTTAATGCATAATATTCAACCTTTTATTATTGGTGTCACATCAACGTATTTTGTAACTAAAAGAATATTTCATTTTCTGAATAACGAACCTGATCTTATTATCAGATTAACGATCCTTGAATTGATGCATCCCAGGAATGACACGAAGAAACATAATCATTTCTGAAATCTTGTCAGAAAATACGAGTATAATTTATTTCTGACAGGTCGAATCATGTGAATGTTATTTTAACAACCACGCCTTACCTCTAAACGAGATCTTCCAGGCGAAAATCGTACAAGACTCTTTAGCAGAGCCATACGTGTCACTTTTAGCGATTTGGACATGGACACAAATCTTGCGTGTTGTGCCTCAGTTGCGTAATACGTCTTGTGCGTGTGTGTGTGTGTGTGTGTGTGTGTGTGTGTGTGTGTATGTGTGTGTGTGCGTGCGTGTTTGTATGTGTATTTTACCACAGTTGTTAGCTTGTTGATGATACTCAATTTAGCAATACATAATATGCATACAGAATGGCCACAAAGATGTCCTCATATGCATTGTAATAAAATGTGATTCAGATTGAATCGGTTTATCATTACTTGTTGCCAGCACCACGTAGATGGCATCTCGTAATTTTATGATTGCAAAGGATGCACCATAGTTCACCTGTGCCTTTGGCTTTGCAGGAATCTTTTTGTGTCGCAGCTCCTCTTTGTTTTCCCTTTGGACGCCCATGTACCGCGGACGTGTTCTTCCGTGACAGTATGATCACGCGTGAACACGACAGAAAATGCCTGTTTAAAGTCTACGGTGCTCCGATATAGAGATTGATGTCTTGACGGCAGCTTTATTGATGTTAAGCAAATATCTTACAAAGTTTGATGCAAAAATATATGGTAACTCAAGGTTAAAAATGATAGAGGGGAGTAATGATATCAGATACATTTCCGAAACGTACAATTAAAGTATATATCAAGTAGACTTTACTCCAATAATTGAAGGTTTGCATTCGGCAGTAATTTGGGCGTAGTTTCCACGTGCAAAACCCTCACAGATTTACAACTGAAGTCAGTTGCACTGATTACCATCATTCTTTTCTATTTGAAGTAAGGTAAAATGTAATAAACCTTAAAAAGAATGGAGAAGAGTGAAAAAATACTGTAGTAAGCTGAAAGAGACAGGCAAACTGTATTTTTATTGAAAGATTATCTGTAGTATACCTAGGAGAGTAGACTAGCATTTCTTCGGGCTCTGCGACGTGTTTTGATTGACATCCGATGCTCAGCCAATAAAACTTCGAGAGTTGACGACTGACAACTGTCATGCCACACCCGGTTCCACGCCTCTATTCGGAGGTTTCTTACTAGACGTATTTTTAGTCAACTTGACTTCCACATCGTCGCGCCCTCTATTGACTGCCAAACACTGATTTAGGCTAAAAATACGTCGCCCGCTAGACTAAGGTGGGACATGCAGTACATCCTTTTCTGAATAATAGGATCTGTTTATTTATTCATGTATCCAAATATATGTACAGCGCTTTCCCTGAGACTTTGGAATGATCTGTTGTTGTTGTTTTTGTTTCCTTCCCTTTTGTACGTATGGTATTCAGTTCGCATACAGCTGTTGTCCCATCTGCCCATGCGAGGGTTTTCAGTAGTACAGTACTATATATTGTCCACTCATTGCAGCAGTTGTCCGACATACGTAATGTCTGCAAATTAATTCAAACCTGTTCCACTCACGTACTGGTATCTCACACTATAATAGTCATGATGATAATATTCTATGTATGTACATGTGTATCCCCATTTTGATTCACCTTGTCGGCATTATCGATCCCAATACTCATAATGTTTTCAGTGGTATTCTTTCTCACAATGCCCATGCTTTTTTTTTTTTTAAATCGTACGTATCTGTTTCAATCCGAGCTAGAATACGACCAGAGGGTCATTACCACGTGTATGTTCTCTTTATTCCCACCCCACAACTATCGAGAGTAGTCACCTCAGCCACTTACCTTCAGATCAGCTATAATTTTAATGTGCATTCTGATGCGTCCTGAATACCCCTATGTAACCCCTGTGTACCCCTCCTTGTTATGTAACATTGCACGAGAATTGTTTTCACATTTTTCATACTTGCATGCAAGTTCGCCCAACCAGTAAGAATTGGATTGTATATCAGGGAGGTGGGACTGTGTTAAATCAGCCTCAGCATTTTACATGCTGATTTTTTTTTTTTTTTTGACGCATGCCTAGCATGAAATATTTGTCTATCCCTCCTCCGCCCTCTTCACCTTCCTCAGCAAAATACTTTGTTTGTTTTATATATATATGTATATATATATATATATTGCTCTTTTTACAAGTGAGCGCCTATAATTCCACTGTTTTTTCCCCAATTTGTCAAACAATAGAAGTTAGTTTCCATATATATATATGCAACCAGTGCGATGAACTCCGGGAGGGTTGAATCGGGAGCGAAGGTGGGATATACAGTACATCTTTTTTTCGAACAATAGCCCGGTTTATTTGTGCATCCAAATGATAAATGACGCTTTCCCTAGGACTTTGGAATGAAGTGGGGTTTTTTTTTTTCTTATTATTACCTTGTCACCTTTTGTAAACATGGTATCTAGTTCACATACAGCTGTTGCCCCGTCTGCCCCTGCGAGGGCTGTCAGTATTATTATGTTGTTCACTCATTTCAGCAGTTGTCCGACATGGCTATTGTGTAATGTCAGCATATTATTTTAACTTAATTATTCTGATTCTGTGTGAACGCAGCCTTATGTACAGCCTTATGTATGATGTATAATGAATGTTAGACTTCCGGGCCTTGATAATATTATGATACTACATAATGATCCAAGAAATGAAAGGGGTTTTATTTTTTTACACGTATTTATTATGCATTCACTATATTTTCATCTTATAAATCTATCATTATTTCCTATAAACAACAAATAACTTTTCCAAATTCGGGAGCTATCTCTATGTCCGTTTATATGCTTGCACTGGTTCTGTCAAAGTTCTTTTACAGGCTTTGACTATTTGTGTGTACGCTTTCTTCCTGTGTTGTTAATGTATTCTATGTTCTTTGATTATGTTGCGTAAGGTCTATGTTTTCATGAATTTGCCTACTCGCTGTACTATCCGTGAACCCGGAATTGTTCGTGCATCTTTTGTGCCAAAACTTTTCATTCCTCTGCTAACTCGTCAGTTGACATGCCTTCATATACCTTATGCCTCTTTTTATGGCTAATCGACTTAATGTAGCATTTGATTCCCTTGATGATGATGAATTCTTTGATCTGTTTAGACGTTCCCCTTCGGAATTGAGTCGGAATAAGTCACAATCGTCTGCTTTTTTTGACGATCTTATTGTCAATAATGTCAACTCATCTTCAAAAGATATATACAATGAATTTGATTTTGAATATGACTCCCCTCAAATTCCTTCTAAATATGTAACTGTTGACCAATTTAAAGATTACACAAAAAGTTTTTCACAAAGTATATTTTCCATGTTACATTTAAATATAAGGAGTATTAATAAACATTTTGATGAGTTACAGATATTATTAGATAATCAAAATAAACAACAAATTTCAGTAATAGGTTTAACTGAAACATGGTTATCATTTGACGTTAATTTGCCGTATGCATTAGATGGTTATGATTTTATTGTTAATAATAGAGTAAACAGGACGGGTGGTGGAGTCGCTTTTTATTTATCTAAAAAATTTGAATTTAGTGTTTGTGATGAATTAAATGTAATAAATGAAATTGTAGAGACTTTGTTTGTGGAAATTTGTATTCCGCAAAGTAAGAATATTATAATTGGTATTGTTCATAGACCCCCAAGTTCTAGTTCCAAAGATTTTTTGAATTGTATGACAAATTTATTAAAAAGTCCTCTATTTATTAATAAAAGCACTTTCATAATGGGTGATTTTAATATTGATTTGATTAAGAATGATGATAACACATCTCAAGAATTTCTAGAAATGTTTTTGTCAGCCTCTTTCTTGCCATTAATTTCGAAGCCAACTCGTGTTACAAATCACTCCGCAACCCTCCTTGATAATATCTTTTCTAATTCTGTGCAGATTTTAAATTCTGCTATAATTTTATCTGATATAACTGATCATTTCCCTATTATAACATGTTTTGATCTTAAACATTTGGTTAATAGGTTTCAGTTTTCTTCATTTAGACGTAGAGCTTCACCGGAAAATTTGGCTAGTCTTGGTGCTTGCTTAGATAGGGCTGACTGGTCCAGTGTTTATGATAATGATGATGTAAATGCATCATTTGAAAATTTTTCAGGGATTATGAATAAATATTTAGATGAATATATTCCTAAATTAAAAGATAAGTCAGTTAATTATAAAACGTCTCCTAAACTTCCATGGATTTCAAAATCTGTTCTTCGTGCAATAAATAGGAAAAATAGGTTATACTATAAATTCAAAATGAAAAAAACTGAGGAGTCAAAAAATAAATACACTTCATATAAAAACATTTTAACGAAGATTATACGGTTGGAAAAGAGGAAATATTATATGATTCAGTTAGAAAAATATAAACACGATATAAAGAATACATGGAAGGTATTGAAGCAGGCTATGAATATATCAAAAAAGAAATTAAATATTACAACGTTAAAAGATGATAATAAAATTGTTGAAGATCCTAATGATATAGTTAATATTTTTAACTCTTATTTTTCAATAATTGTGGAAAATCTGGCAGAAAAAAAAAATACCACAGTCAAATACGCATTTTTCTACATTCTTAGGGCAACCTAATTCTAGTTCTATTTTTTTTGTTCCAACAACCAAATATGAAATAATAGATATTGTTACTGCAATGAATGATAAGCGAAGTGCTGGTTATGATGATATAAGTAATTTTATTTTAAAGGGAATTATATCATCAATTGCTGACCCACGTTCACATATTTTCAATAAATCTATATTAAGTGGTGTTTTTCCTGAATTTATGAAAATAGCTAAGGTTTTTCCTTTATTTAAAAAAGGAGATGAATTTGATGTACGTAATTATAGACCCATTTCATTGCTTTCATCCTTATCTAAAATTTTGGAAAAATTGGTGTTTGTAAGAACAATTAATTTTCTTAATTTTCATAATGTTTTTACAAATTCTCAATTTGGGTTTCGTCAGAAGCACAGTACCATTCATGCCCTTTTGAAGTTTATTGACCACGCCGCGCATACTATTGATAATCATTCTCATCTTATTGGTATCTTCCTGGACTTCTCCAAGGCCTTCGATACGATAAATCATGAAATTTTATTATATAAATTGTCTCATTATGGAATACGGGGGAAGGCCTTGGAGTGGTTCAGGAGTTACCTACAAAATCGAAAACAATATGTATCTCTGAACGGGAATGACTCAAATCTAGAATTTATTAAATGTGGCGTCCCACAGGGTAGCTTATTAGGACCTTTACTTTTTATCATTTATATTAATGACTTTTGTAGATCATCTGATATACTCTCATTTATACTTTTTGCTGATGATTCCAACGTTTTCTTTTCTCACCGAAATCCAGATACTCTCGTACGCATTGTTAATTCCGAATTGAAAAAAGTTACTCAGTGGATAAGAGCTAATAAATTATCACTTAATCTCCAGAAAACTAAGTATATGCTTTTTAGCAATTCCGTAGAAGCTTTGCGCACAAATATCATTTTTGATGACACTCTGCTAGAACGTGTATCTCATATAAAATTCCTTGGTATCACAGTGGACGATAAACTTTCATGGAGACCGCACATTATTAACATTAGTACCATAATTTCTCGTAATA
Source organism: Diadema setosum (assembly GCF_964275005.1). Taxonomy (NCBI): domain Eukaryota; kingdom Metazoa; phylum Echinodermata; class Echinoidea; order Diadematoida; family Diadematidae; genus Diadema; species Diadema setosum. The sequence goes on from NC_092695.1 coordinate 8,734,992, forward strand.
TTGGTATCATAAATAGACTCAAGTCTCATATTCCAATGTCCTCTTTGTTGACCTTGTATTTTTCTCTAATTTTACCGTATCTTAATTACGGACTCCTAGCATGGGGTAGTGCCCATCAAACTTTGCTAGATAAATTACTGTTACTGCAAAAAAAGGCACTTCGTATTATTTGTGGCGTCCCACCACGTTCCCATTCAGAGCCACTGTTTAATAAATATAAGATTTTGAAAATTAAAGATTTGTATTTTTTACAGCTTGGTCAGTTTATGTTTAATTACAATGCAAATGCACTTCCCAGTATTTTCAATTCAATGTTTCCACGGAACCAGTTTTTTCATAATTATCCCACTAGGCAATCTAATGAGTTTCATTTGCCCCTCCTGAGAACTTTATTAGCCCAGAGTACATTTATATACACCGGTCCTAGATTTTGGAATTCATTAAGCTGTGATATAAAAAATTCACCTTCTTTGCATTCTTTTAAGCGCAAGTTGAAATCATTTCTCTTAAATCCTCTCTGATATATTCTTTATTAGTTAGATCTCATCAACCTCAGGGTTCATCATCCATCCACCAATCTTTCGATCACTGGCTTCATTATTGCGTAATTGATTACGTGTTTTATTATGTAATAGCCATCAAATCCTTGCACAGCTGCGTCCAGTACCAGCCCTCTGAAGCACATTTTCAATCACCCCCTGTTCCATTTCCCTAATTCAGCGTGTAGGCATTCTCTCTTTTTTCTTTTCCTTTCTCTCTCGCCATTCTTTCCGTCTTTTTTTTGTCAAGTCGTGTCATGTCTTTTGTATTTCTCCTGTCTTGTTCTGTTCTGTCGTAGTGTGATAAGTATTTGTAAATAAGTAAATAAGTCATTTTTTGAGTGGTTCACAACATACAAGCTTGCTTTTTAGTGGACCTCTCAGTTCTTTTTTTTTCTCAACTGAAGCATAACTTTGTACTTTTTTCCCAGTATGTGTTCTTTCGTTTATCTGTATCATTTATCTTTTGCAAAGTCGAATGTTTATGTTTATGATGTAATTCCAAATTTTTTATGTGTTATGTTTTGTTGGAAAAAAGAAGAATGAAAAATAAATGAATTGAATTGAATTGAATTGAATTGAATTGAATTGAACTGAATTGAATGTTGTTAAAAAAAAATAGAAGGGGGGCATGCACCATAAGGGAATGCGTGCCCTTTCCATCTATGATTGCGTTAACCACAAATGTCAAAACTCATTGCTTGCATTACTGGGGCGGATCCAGGAATTCCGTAAAGGGGAGGCGCCTTTACAAAATTAAAGCTGCCGTACCCCCTTCCCATTTTCCCCTTTTTAGTTTTATTGTTTTAAATGAAAGAGAGAGAGAGAGAGAGAGAGAGAAGGGGGCACCAGAGAGGATGCGCCCCCTTCTCGATCCGCGATTGCGTCAACCACACTTTAATGTCAAAACTCATTGCTTGTAATACAGGGGCGGATCCAGGAATTCCGTAAAGGAGAGTAACATAATTAAAGCCTGGCGCATCCCCCCATCTTTTTGTTATTATTTATGTTGTTTTGAAGGGAAAAAAAAAAGAAAGGGGCATCAGAGGGGGATGCGCCCGTCTCGATCCGCGATTACGTCGACCACAAATGTCAAAATTCATTGCTTGCATTACAGAGGCGGATCCAGGATTTCCGTAAAGGGGAGGCGCCTTTACAAAATTAAAGCTGCCGCACCCCACCCCCATATTTCCCCTTTTTAGTTTTATTGTTTTAACTAAAGAGAGAGAAAGAGAGAGAGAGAGAGAGAGGGGGGGGCACCAGAGGGGGATGCGCGCCCCCTTCTCGATCCGCGACTGTGTAAACCACAAAAATGTCAAAACTCATTGCTTGTAATACAGGGGCGGATCCAGGAATTGCGTAAAGGGGGGGGGGGGCACCTTGACTAAAGCCTGGCGCATCCCCCATCTTTTTGTTATTATTTATGTTGTTTTGAAGAATTTTTTCTTTTTATTTATGTTCTTTTTTAAGGGGGCACCAGAGGTGGGATGCGCCGTCTCGATCCGCGATTGCGTCAACCACAAAATGTCAAAGCTCATTGCTTGCATTACAGGGGCGGATCCAGGGATTCCGTAAAGGGGAGGCGCCTTTACAAAATTAAAACCTGCCGCACCCCCTATTTTTTTTTTCATTTCATTTGTGTTGATTTTACAACAACAACAACAAAACAGCTACCACACCCCTATTTTTTTCTTTTTATTTCTGTGTTTTAACAACAACAACAAAAAAAAAAATATATAGAAAGGGGGCACCAGAGAGGTATGAGTCCCCTCTCGATCCGCGATTGCGTCAACCACAAATGTCAAAACTCATTGCTTGCATTACAGGGGCGGGTCCAGGAATTCCGCAAAGACGTCTTTTCAAAATGAAAGGCTGGCGTAACCCCCACAACTTATTTATTTCTGCGGACTTCCTGGACCCGCCGCCGCGGCCCCTGGAATGCAAGCAATGAGTTTTGACATTTGTCGTTGACGCAATCGCGTATCGAGAGGGGGAGCATCCCCTCTAGTGCCCCCTATCTATTTTTTGTTGTTGTTTAAACAACAGAAATGAAATGAAAAAAAAATAGGGGGAGCGGCATGTTTTAATTTTGTAAAGGCACCTCCCCTTTACGGAATTCCTGGATCCGCCCCGGTAATGCAAGCAATGAGTTTTGACATTGTGGTTGAGGCAATGGGGGATCGAGACGGGCGCATCCCCCTCTTGTGCCCCCCTCCTTTTTTTTCTTCAAAACAGCATAAATAATAACAAAAAGATGGGGGTGCGCCAGGCTTTTATTGTGTAAAGGTGCCCCCACCCCCCCCCCCCCCTTTACGTAATTCCTGGATCCGCCCATGTTTTACAAGCAATACGTTTTGACATTTGTGGTTGACGCAATCGCGGATCGAGAAGGGGGCGCGTCCTCTCTGGTGCCCCCCTTCTCTCTCTCTCTCTCTCTCTCTTTCAGTTAAAACAATAAAACTAAAAAGGGGAAAATGGGGAGGGGGTGCGGCAGCTTTAATTTTGTAAAGGCCTGGATCCAGGAATTATGACATTTGTGGTTGAGGCAATCATGGATCGTGAGGGGGCGGATCCCTCTCATGTGCCCCCTTTCTTTAAAGAAACCCAACAACCTAACATAAATAAAAAGAAAAAATCTTCAAAACAACATAAATAATAACAAAAAGATCGGGGGATGCGCCAGGCTTTAGTAAAGGTGCCCCCCTTTACGTAATTCCTGGATCCGCCCCTGTATTACAAGTAGTGAGTTTTGACATTTGTGGTTTGCGCAATCGCGGATCGAGAAGGGGGCGCATCCCCCTCTGGTGCCCCCCCCCCCCTCTCTCTCTCTCTCTAGTTAAAACAATAAAACTATAAAGGGGAAAAATGAGGGTGGGGTGCGGCAGCTTTAATTTTGTAAAGGCGCCTCCCCTTTACGGAAATCCTGGATCCGCCCCTGTAATGCAAGCAATTTATTAGTTTTGACATTTGTGGTTAACGCAATCGCGGATCGCGACGGGCGCATCCCCCTCTGGTGCTCCCTCTCTTTATTTTCTTCAAAACAACATAGATAATAACAAAAAGATGGGGGATGCGCCAGGCTTTAATTATGTAAAGGTGCCCCCCCCCCTTTACGTAATTTCTGGATCCGCCCCCGTATTACAAGCAATGAGTTTTGACATTTGTGGTTGACGCAATCGCGGATCAAAAAGGGGGCGCATCCCCCTCTGGTACCCCCCCCTCCCCCCTCTCTCTCTCTCTCTCTTTAGTTAAAATAATAAAACTAAAAAGGGAAAAATGGGGGGAGGGGTGCGGCAGCTTTGATTTTGTAAAAGCGCCTCCCCTTTACGGAATTCCTGGATCCGGCCCTGTAATGCAAGCAATGAGTTTTGACATTTGTGGTTAACGCAATCATGGATGGAGAGGGCACGTATCCCCTTATGGTGCCCCCCTTCTATTTTTTTAACAACATAAATAAAAAGAAAAAAAATGGGGAGGGAATGTGGAAGCCTTTGACTTTGTAAAGGCTCCCCCCTTTTACGGAATTCCTGGATCCGCCTCTGTAATGCAAATGATGGGTTTTGACATTAACTTGTGGTTGACGCAGTGGCGGATCTAGAGGGGGTGCGGCGGCCCCTCCCCGTCTCTGTTTTTGTTAAAACAAAAGAAAGAAAAAAGAAAAAGAAAAAGAAAGGGGAGGGGTTTCGCTGGCCTTTGAGTTTGTAAAGGCACTTCCCCTTTACGGAATTCCTGGATCCGCCCCTGTGACGCGTTATGACATTTGTGGTCGACGTGTTATGACATTTGTGATTAACCCAATTTTGACATTTGCGGTTGACGAAATCGCGGATCGAGAGGGGCGCATCCCCCTCTGGTGCCCCTGTCTGTATTTTGTTAACGTAACAGAAATAAAAATAAGAAAATGGGGGGGGGAGGGTCTCGCCAGCCTTTGATTTTGTAAAGGCGCCTCCCTTTTACAGAATTCCTGGATCCGCCTCTATCATGCAAATGATGGGTTTTGACATTAACTTGTGGTTGACACAGTGGCTGATCTAGAGGGGGCGCGGCAGCTCCTCCCCGTCTCCGTTTTTGTTAAACAAAAGAAAGAAAAAAGAAAAAGAAGAAGAAAGGGAGGGTTTTCGCTGGCCTTTGAGTTTGTAAAGGCACTTCCCCTTTACGGAGTTCCTGGATCCGCCCCTGTGACGCGTTTTGACATTTGTGGTCGACGTGTTATTGTGATTAACCCAATTTTGACATTTGCGGTTGACGCAATCGGGGACCGAGATGGGCGCATCCCCCTCTGGTGCCCCCTGTCTATATTTTGTTAACGCAACAGAAATATAAATAAGAAAATGGGGGGGGGGAGGGTCTCGCCAGCCTTTGATTTTGTAAAGGCGCCTCCCCTTTACCGAATTCCTGGATATGCCCCTGTGACGCGTTATGACATTTGTCGTAAAATTTAGAGATTTTGACATTTGTCGTCGACGTGTTATGACATTAGTGGTTAATCCGATTTTGACATTTGTCGTCGACGTGTTATGACATTAGTGGTCATTATGACATTTGTCGTCGACGTGTTATGACATTAGTGGTTGTTATGACATTTGTCGTCGACGTGTTATGACATTAGTGGTTGTTATGACATTTGTCGTCGACGTGTTATGACATTAGTGGTTGTTTTGACATTAGTGGTCGATTTTGACATTAGTGGGCTCTACAGGGTATAAAGCAAAACGCCCGAAGTTCAAATCCTCACTCCGTTTTTTAAGTGTTCGACCAAAAAGCATCTCTGTTAAATATGGGACCAATAGGGAAGGCAATCAAAGGGAAAGGGGGAAGGGGAAGAAAAGAAAGGAGGGAGATGAGGAGGAAGGAGCGAGAGGGTGAGAGTTGGAGCAACGACCTCCTCCTCCTCTACTTGCAGATGCTGTCTCCTTGGCACTACCAACTGCCATCTTGAAGTATGAAACTTTCAACTGTTACAGAATTTTCGTCAGGACACGGCAGCGTCTTTTTAACAACCCGGCAGAATATACAAAAAATCGTAAAATCTTCTTACGAATGACTTGAGAGTGCCGTGATTTGCAAGTACGACCATCTTACCACAAAAAGAAATCGTAATATGGCTGTAAGTCTGACGAAAGAATAACTCAAGGCATTCTTACGAAAAACGTACAAATTCTAGTTCCATTGATTAACTGAAAATCATTTTGTTTCTCTGGAAGGTCTTAAGTTGTTCTTGCGAATTGAACAGCGTTCGTAGTTATACGAAATTCGAAAGAAGGCCGTAAAGGCCGTGTCACACCTTTCCGGGCAAGCCTTGCGTGCGACTTGTGAAGAACAATTTTTACTATAATACCTGGAGATCCCCGGAATGAGCCGCACAGTACCCATAGCGCGTATAACCACCCGTAGTCACCCGGAGGTGTGCACGGAAATCTTTTTACTCGCAACCATGTTTAGGCCCTGTCACACCTTTCCGGGCAAGCTATGCAGGCTTGTTGCGTGTAGGGATTTTCCAGCATACCGGAAATTTCTGAGGGCGAACAATGATTTGGGCGAATCAGTGCATGTGTCGTACTTGCTGGACGCATTCTACTTAAATTCTACTTGCGGGTATACTGTGTGAGCTTTGCATCAGTCACGTGGGTGCTGACAACTCAGTAAAGGAATTCCTCTGAAGGAATGACAGAAGTCCCACGGAATGTCATTATCTTGGCTGCATACGGGGTCTGCGAAGTATCTGCGTGGGAGTTGCCTGCGAAGTGCTGCCGCTAAGGGCCTCCTACTGGCGTTCTGCGTGGACGTCTCCCAGCATCCCCGCGACTCACCTGGAAAAGGTTTTGGTCATGCTCAAAACCTGACTGCGGTTAAATCGGACTTGCGTGAGCACCTCCGGGCAACTACAGGCGAGATACGCGCTAGGTACTATCAGGTGCGGACCAACTGCGGAGAGCTACGGGTAGCAAATTTGTTTCCCCGCAAGTCAAGCCGCAAAACTTTCCCAGATACGGTATGACAAGGCCTTGAGCATGCTCAAAACTTGTTCCGAGTGAGTCGTGGGGGTTCGCTCGCAAAGGTACATGCAGAACACCAGTAGGAGACCCTTACCGGCAGCACCTCGCAGGCAACTCCAAGGCAGGTACTTCTCAGAACCCATAAGTCGCTCGTAACAGAAAACGGATCGGTTTCAAAGCTCTCACGCAGGTCACACGGAATGCACGCAAGAAGAAGCTAAGTAGCACGCGTCTAGTAGGTGAGAAAAAAGTGCGAAAACTGCAAACATTCTTGTTCGCCCGCGCAAAATCTTCTACGTGCTGGAAACTACCTCCTCGTCACAAGCCCGCGTTGCTTGCCCGGAAAGGTGTGACACGGCCTTAAGAATCTGTGCCCCATCTACGAATCTCTATATACGAACTCCAGACTTCTTACGAACAATGACATTCGTACGAACGCATCGTTCTTTACTTGTAATACCTTTGTGAGTACAAGACCAATTGGGTCTCTTGTTCAAATACTCAAGGGACTTCTACATCACTCAACAAGAACAAAACCCTCCTAATTGTTCTTTCTCAGAAATCAAAGATTGTACAAAAGTTTTGTCTTCTATGAATAGTTCTCTTTACTTTTATATAGTACAATGTTACCCCATCCCCTCCCCCCCCCCATTAAAAAAAAGCTCTTATGTGAGATGCAGAAACTCCAGCAAAAAGAATAGTAAATAATAAATTATGATAATTTCCCTATATCTTGGATCTGTCACTGATATGCAGTGAAATATTTCCCAATGGAGGAAAAATGAATGGGTGGCTACTGGTGACATTTTGGCAGGAAGGTGTTAAGTGAAAAGTCTGTATGATACACAATTTCTCCCTGGGGGAAGATTAAAGGGAACGCAAACCCAAAGAGCAATGTGGATTGACTAAAAGCATTAACATTGGTAGAACACATCAGTGAAAGATTGAGGAAAATCGGACAATCGATGCAAAAGTTATGAATTTTTAAATTTTTTGGTGTTGGAACCGTTAGATGAGGAGACTGCTAGAGGTTATGACGTATGAGTGGACAACAATATAAAGAAAATATAGAAGGAATTCCACAAAAATTCACTTTTATACCAAAATGAAAGAGCACTTGACTAACCGCTTTCAGAACGTAGGGGGAATAATTAGTGCTACCCCTAACATATCAGTTGATGGAATGTGTAATTTTAGTGAAAAAATGAATTTTTATTAAATTCCCTTTATATTTCGTTTATGCTGTAGTCCACACATACGTCATATCCTCCAGTAGTCTCCTTACCCAGCAGTTTCAATACCAAAACTTTTAAAAAAATCATAGCTTTTGCATCGATTGCCCGATTTTCCTCAAACTTTCGCTGATGTGTTCTACTAATGTTACTGCTTTCACTCAATCCACATTGCTTTTTGGGTTTGCGTTCCCTTTAAGAGGCCACACCAAAGCACCTAGCCACTCTAGACAGGTGGCTGTTAAAAGACAGGTTTGATTGTACAGAATAAAAATTTCATCATCATTAGTCTCATGGTGAGTAGGGAAAATCTTAACCTCAAGAGGGCTACCCCTTAATTTACTGTTTACGCCATATATTTCGCGAGTCTAAATTTTCGCGAATTGGGAGTTCCCGACAATTTTGCGAGTGGTCGAATTCGCAATCGTGGAGTTCGCGTCCTGCACTGAATGGAGACATGTACACGCGTATAACGTCGCATTCATATCGGGATCAGAGTCAATATTTTCGCGTGTCTTTAATTTCGCGAATAGCACCTCACTCGCGAAATTCGCAAAAATAAAAACTTCGCGAAATATTCGGCGTATACAGTATATCAGGGTGTGTTTGCTGGGAAGGGGGGGGGGTGTTGGCTTGCAATACATGTATCTCAGACTGATTCATTCTCTTTTTCTCTTCCTATGTTCGACCTAAAGGTAAATGAGACAATTACAGGACTAGCTGTAGCACCTGCTGCAGCAAACGGTGATTACAATGTGTACATGACAACAGTTGAAGGCATTTATGCTGCAAATGTGGAAGGTGAGACTTTGCTTTTCTCCACCCCTTCTTTGCCAGTCTCTGAGAACTCAGGAAGAATGGCAATCCCATGCTTACAAATTATTTAAGATGTCACGGTTTCTGTTGTCATGTCTTTAATCGTCTGTATCGTGTGACGCATCTCTACTTGGTCCTTACTCTGACTTTCTAGCATAAGGCAGGTGAGAATCATATCACATATACTTTGTACCTTCCCAGAGATTTTGTGAATTATGTAGAGGTGTAGTATGCTCAAGGACTGAAGTCGTAATGCGTGGTGTGAATGTAGTAGCTCAGTAGCTCACCTCTACTGGCTTATATTTCACACAGCATTAGCAGCAGAAGTGCTGGGCAATTAAAGTGTACCAATACTCTGAGTACAGTTAAACTCGCCTAAGTCGACGTGCATATGTCGAATATTCGCGCAAGTGGATGATTTTAAAAAGTCCAGATTTTTCCCCATTGACTTACGTGTATTAATTCACTCACAAGTCGAATTTTTAAAGTCGAATACTCGCCTAAAAGCCCCCTCACACCTGAGCGAATGTAGGGGGACGAAGGGGGACGAATGGGAAAAACGCACGAAATGCGGGCGAATTCAACGATTTCAAATAAAAATTGCCTTCAAATCATCCGATTATAAACTAAAGTCAAATATGATTAACGAACGGTAAGCGAAGGATAAATATGACATGCGAAGGATAGCGATTTTCGGTTCACTTCTTTGAGTAAATTGCGGCCGAAGGCGAGCGAAGGGTTGATATGACCCGATAACACGAACGAACAATGAGCAATGGTTTGATATGGCGTGCGATTGGAAACGAAGACAAAAGAATGTAGATCAGGCGTTCTCGTACGTGTGTGTGCGCTCCTCGGGGAGTATAAAAGCGACCAGGTCAGTCCAGATTGCAGTGCGGCCAGAGAAATCATCCACGCAACATTCACATTTAATGACGTCAAATATAAACAGTAAAATCAGCCGGAAGATTCCAGTATTTTTTGCCTGTAAATTTTTTTTTTCGCAAAAATTGTGCGAGTACGTGGAAGGTGATAGTCATCACGATGACGAGTTGGGTAGATATGAAAAGAGTTGTTTCTTATGAACATAAGTGCGAAAATGTCAGAAAGCTCATCAATTGAAAATTTATACATAAAAATACCAACATTATAATGAAACAAATTGTTACATAGTTTGTATTTTTTTTGGCAAGAGATTTTAAAAAGTACAGTTATGAATATTTTATGATAATCAGTGGCACATAAATATGTAACGCTGGATGCATCTGGAAGGGATATACGTTAGGGCGGTCCGCGGACTACAGTTATTTAGATAACTTGCCCAACGCCTGGCAGCCCTGTCAGGTGCGTTCAGTGTTTAGGTATTTTTGTGTTATTGTATTGATTGATTGTTTTGAGCTTTGTAATTGATTATGTATTGCATGTTTTCTGCCAAATAAAATAATAATAACAATGATGATAGTAATAATAATAATAATAATAAAATCAATCAATCAGTTTCAGGTTTTTGCTTCTACACAAAAGATCATTTGTGTGAAATAAATATCCAATATTGTTAATTATTCTTAAAGCACGTTTTTTTTTAGAAGAAAAAGGGTATCAAGCAAAAACTGAAATGAATTGCCCCTATTGCTATCATTTTAGCAAAAAAATAAATAAATATTGAAACAGTAACAATGGAGGTGAGGTAATAACAAATCTGACGTACCCCTAAATTGACTCGACCTACCCCCTACCCCCTATTGTATCATACCTACCACCAACATCGCACCAGATAAATTTGTAGTCACTGTCCACTATAGCCAACAGGATTATACTAAAAAGCCCTTGTAGTTGCAGCATAGCGAGTCGGACAGAGGAGGCTTTCTGATGGCCACATGCTTGCCATCAATAGCTGCCACACAGTGGGGAAAATTCCACCGCTTGTAGAATCCACCTCCAGCAAGTTGTTTCCATCCATCAGGGGTTGAAGGGGCTGTCATGACTTCATCTGCATACTCGTCACATGGCCTGACACACTTCCCTGACCACTACAGATGGGGTGTTTTCTGGCACCCTCCACCCAAATTAATGTCAGAGTACTTGGTGCCAGACACAAGATGACGGAGAGTATAGCTGCCAACTTGAGACCTTCTTCCAGCGGCTCCCTGTACCAGGTGTACTGCCTCCTGATTCTTCCTCTGACCCTCTCCAGGATTTCATCGTAGAGTTCAGGGGGCATGCAGAGAAATTTCTTGAAAGTCGAAGGGTCTTCTCTTCGGAGCTCAACCAACAGCTGGTCGTAGATTCTGTTGTGTTCTTACTATGTGACAAACGACAATGGACACGGACACGTCCCGTTAGTAGCCATCATTTTATTGGGAGCCCGTCGTCATAGCAACCACACTATGGCAAGCCAACAGTGCATAATCATACATAACAACTCTCCCCCCTGCCAATCCAAAAATGTCTTTTGACATCCGGTGTGAGGGTTTCCATAATACAATGTTGTGTACATCTGCAGTACCATGTTATTAGAACATGACATCACAAAAAAGATTGTCTCTTACTTACAAATATAGCCCACAACTGTGTGATCATAATCAAATGTCACTTGAACTTCAGCAACGTTGTTCCGTTTTTGTTTTGTTGACGAAAAAAGTGCAAAAAGTATCCTTTACATAATAACAAAATTCTGTTTTTGGCTACTGCTCACAACTAACCGAAACAAGCTGTTTTCCAGCAATTGTATGCGTAAATTTCACATCGTATATTCTGTAACATACAAAATAAAGTACATGAACTTCAACTTCCATGTGTTGTCTGAGTTATTTTTTTTTCACAGTATGTATAATGATCCTGATTATCACAAAACTGTTAAACAACCAGTAAAACAACCAGTAAATAGCATTATTCGTTTCCTTATGAATAATGTCACATTATAAGCTCACTGCTCAGTTTGCTATGTAAATTCGGAATAACTCCTACTGTATCAAACTTTTGGGGTTAAGTGGATATGCGATATGTAACCAGTTCAATATCTCCAGCAATAGATATACATGTATGGTCCATTCAACTGACACAGAATACTTGTTCAAAAACATTTGTAATTCCGTTGTTATTTATTTTGCTTGTATACAAAACATCTGTAATCTGTTTTGTTGCTGATAATGTATATACATAAACTACTAAACTTAACCAAAAACCTCGGGATATTACTTCATATCCAGCTAAATATAACACCTTTTTCTGTTAACATCGAAACAACAATCATCTGAATGATTTAAACACCAAAATTAACTCCTTAATCACTGAGTTGTGATTAAACATCCTTCTTCGTGTCAACTCCTGTACGCCTCTATTCAGTAAGAAAATCTATCTGGTGGTTTTCTCTTTCTCTGAGACCTTCTCAACACTTGCGTAGGAGACTGTTCTACTTCAGCTCCTTGTACATCAGGTTCACTCTGAGTATCTACGTTGTCTTGTTGACGTAAGGTTTCAGGTACTCGAACTGGTGTGTTTTGAGAACCCAAGGGATGTTCTTCTACAGACCTAGGCAAGACAAATGTGTCCCTTAAGACAGACCTGCTGGGTCTTGAACTGTCTGGGTCTCGTGTAGGATCAAACTCTTTGTTCCCTAACTGACTCTGATCTTGTGAGTCTTCTTCCGTTTCTAATCTAGAAAGCAACTGATCTACATGCCTTCTCCAAAATCCTGTTTGTACTTGTACTTTGTACATGAGCGGACCTTCTCTCTCTACAACCACTCCCGGGACCCATTTACGCTTTCCTGTGTAGTCCCTAGCGAGTATGGATTGTCCTACTGCAAACTCGCGCATTTTGATTGCTTTGCCGCGCTTATCTCTGAGAGATGCCTGGTAATGCAGCTGTTCAGCATATCGACGTTCGATGTTAGGACGCAAGTTATCTAGTCTCATGCGCAACTGCCTTTTCATGAAGAGTGAAGCAGGTGATTCCCCCGTGACACTATGTGCTGCATTGCGGTAGGCCAGCAAGAATCTATCTAGCTTCGCTTGTGCAGATCCTCCATCAGATCTTGAGGCGCGCATGGACTGTTTGAGTGTCTGGACAAAACGCTCTGCTTGACCATTTGTACTCGGATGGTACGGTGCGCTGCGCTTGTGCTTTATGCCGTTCATGTGTACAAACTCTTGGAATTCAGCGGAGGTGAACTGACTTCCGTTGTCAGTTACGATGATTTGTGGTAGTCCATACCTAGCAAATACGCTTCGGAGAGTATCAATGGTGCGCTCTGATGTGATACTCGGCATGATGAATACCTCTGGCCATTTCAAGTATGCGTCTACTATGACCATGTAGGTGAGACCTTCGAATGGTCCGGCAAAGTCCACATGGATTCTTTCCATCGGTTTGGACGCTGGAATCCATGGATGTAAGAGTGTTTGCGCTGGCTGATTTTGCACAACCTGACATGTTTCGCATCGCTTTGTGCATTCCTCGATCTGGGAATCGAGGTGCGGCCACCATACGTAGCTTCGTGCGATTGATTTCATTTTTACTACTCCGAGATGTCCTTGATGCAATTCCGCAAGGACTGCCTTCTGCATTTTGTGAGGGATGATGATTCGCATTCCCCACATGAGTATGCCTTGCTCGATTGTGATTTCTGTTCTACGCATGAAGAATGTCTTTAGCTCGCTTTCTTCTGTAGGTAGCTGCTTTGGCCATCCATCCAAAGTATATCTGAGCACTTTGGACAAGATCGGGTCTTTGCGCGTTGCATTACGCAATTCCTCGTGTGTTGTCGGTAGCATGTCCACATGACAAACCGAAACATTTCCTGGTTCACGACCTTCGCGTTTCTCGTTTGAGTCCGGTAGCCTTGAAAAGCAGTCTGCATTTGCATTGGCCTTTGATGTGCGGTAGCGTATCTCGTAATCAAAGCCTGCGAGGTACATAGCCCATCTTTGCATGCGTTCCGCTGCTAATGTAGGCAAACTCTTGTACGGGCCTAGCAGTGCTGTGAGCGGCTTATTATCGGTAATAAGCGTAAACCTGCGGCCATAGATGTACATGTAGAACTTGCGAAGCGCGAATATGATTGCTAACGCTTCTCGCTCGATCTGAGGATATTTTCTTTCCGTTTTCGTGAGCGACCTGGACGCAAACTGTATCGGTCTTTCAGTTCCGTCTGGTAGTACGTGCGACAATACTGCGCCTATGCCTATCGGACTCGCATCCGTTGCGATGGAGATCGGCAACTGTGGATCATAGTGGATCAAACAATCTGACGCTTGCAGCAGTTCTTTCGAGCGTTTGAATGCCGTTTCTGCTTCTTCGCTCCAAGCGAACTTCCGATCAGATTTCAAAAGATCTGTGAGCGGGGCGATCACGTGCGCTAAATTTGAAACATACTTGCGATAGTAGTTCAACAACCCTAGGTACGATCGTAACTGCGACACATCAGTTGGTCTAGGGAGATTCACAATCTGCTTCACCTTCTCCTCAACAGTGTGTACACCTTGCGCATCTATACGATGTCCTAGAAACTCCACAGAGTTGCACTCGAACTCGCATTTCTCCTTTTTGAGCTTCAGACCGCGTTGCTCTAAGCGCGTGAGCACTGCGTCCAAATTTCTCATGTGCTCTTCTTGCGAACTACCCGTAACGAGAATATCGTCTAGGTACACCTGTACTCCCGGTAATCCTTGCAAAACCTGATCTATCGCGTTCTGCCAAATTGCCGGTGCTGTGGTAATCCCAAACACTAGTCTATTCTGCTTGAACAAACCCTTGTGTGTTGATAGTACTAAGTACTGTTTGGAGTTTTCATCTAGTTCCATTTGATTGTAGGCATGGGCTAGGTCTAACTTCGAAAAAGTTACTCCTCCACTCAGACTTGACAAAATGTCATCGACATTTATGTTGGGTGGTGCCACTGAACTAAGCACTGGGTTGACGGTGCACTTGTAGTTTCCACACAGCCTAACTGTTCCATCTTTCTTAGGGACAGGCACTATGCCTGTGCTCCATTCACTGTGTTCTATTGGTGTAAGTACTCCACACTTCTCCAATCGGTCTAGTTCTTGTTCAACACCTGCCTTTAGTGCGTACGGGACTTTGTAGGGCTTAGTCCTCACTGGTGTAGCATCATCTTTCACCCTTATGCTAGCCTTTGCATGGGACAATTTACCTAGCTGTCCATCGAATAGCTTCTCGTGTTTCTGAACTACTTGATCGCTTAGCCTATGCACGTTCACTTTCTGGTCCAATGTACTAGTACCAAGACTTGTCTGGACTAACGACTTCCAGTCTAGTGGTATTACTCCTAACCACTCACGACCTAGCAACATGTACTCTGTACATTCCAGTACATACAGGGCTAGTCTACCTTGGTACGTTCCATACCTAACCTGGACTTGGACCTTACCAACAGGCTCAACTGTTTCTCCTGTGAAACTCACAAACGACTTCTCAGTCTGGTCCATTTTCAAGTGGGACAAATGCTTTTCATAGTACGACAGTGGTATGATGCTTACGCTTGACCCTGTATCGACTTCCATTCGTGTCAATTTACCTTCAATCTCAATGGGGGCCAAAATAGCACCACTCTCAGTCCTAGAACTGGACCTAGTCCTAAACTTAGAACTACTCTCAGTCCTCAACTTGAACATAGTGCGATCGTACTCAACATCACTTTCTTTGTCAGAACAATCACGCTCACTCTCAGTCTCACTGTTTCCAGACATATCATTGTATTCACGACTTTCCTTTACATTATGAATACCACCTTTCCTTTTCTGTCCTTCGTTTGCTTTAGTCTTTGACTTAGTCTTGGATCTAGAGTCTGTGTGTTCTTTGTTCTGATTTTTCATCGGTTTTGGCTTACTCCGGCACTTCCTTTCAATGTGTCCTTTCTTCTGACAGCATCTGCAAGTTGCTGACTTAAACCAACACTGATCAGGTGCATGGTTCCTCCCACAACGATAGCACTCGCGTTGTTCCTTCCTCCCGCGGTTACCGCTGCCTGTAGAACCGTGCGGCTTACCGTAGACCGCGTTCACAGTGGTGCTGGTCCTGGTTCCTGGTCTAGCGCCGCTGTAATCTATGCCATTCCGCGAACTCTGGTTCCGCATAGCACGGGCCTCTCCCGCTGCTGTTTCTCTCTGTAGCGCGTAGTCCACCGCTTCTCTGAACGAAAGTCTGGGGTTTTCCGTTGCCTTTTCCATTAACTTCAGCGAAGTTGGCTCGTGGGAAATGCCACTGATGAATCTATCGCGAAGCTGTTCATCGAGCTTGTCCCCGTATTGGCAGTTCAAGCTCAAATGTTTCAGCTGAACCACGTAGTCACTCGTCGACTCGTCGGGCGCTTGATCACGACGGATGAACTTTCGTCGCTCCGCTACAACCATGGGTGTCGATTTCAAATGACGTCGCAAAACCATCTTCAGTTCGTTATAGGACTTCGATTGTGGGGTGGCTGGTGCTACTAAGTCTCGTACAAGACTGTAGTATTTCGGTCCGATAGAATGTAAGAACATGGCAGTGACCTGCTTTGCTAATGCTAGGTCCCGCTCCTCTGTGCGATCGCGTGCGCTCTGTACTGGCTCATCAGGCACCGCGAGCCCATTTGCTAATAGGTAAAGTTCGAACCGCTCGACGTAACAGTCCCAGTCTTCCGTGTCGTCGTAGCTGGAACTAAACGGTGGCAAAAATACCCTGTTCTGCCCCAAATTTGCACTCGCCATTGTGCTAGCTACACCCCTACAACTTAGAGAGTCGAATGTCACAAATATCCCGTCCTCGTCGCCAGTTTTGTTGTGTTCTTACTATGTGACAAACGACAATGGACACGGACACGTCCCGTTAGTAGCCATCATTTATTCGGAGCCCGTCGTCATAGCAACCACACTATGGCAAGCCAACAGTGCATAATCATACATAACAGATTCCAAAAGCCCTTCTTCTGGCCGGGTTCAGTCACGTCCTTCTCCAGATACGACGTCGTCTGAAGCCTCGTCTCCATCTGAAGCGGCCTCTGATGAACTGGTGTAGGTTCAGCTGCTGATGTATAATATCATTCTGACCCATTGCCAGTAAATACTGGACTCTGAGGCGGGCTGCATCTTCTATTTTTCTGAAGATACTTTGAAACTTTCAGGTGGAATGTTTATAACAATATATGAGTTGCGTGGCGAGTGGCTGGTCACATAGAGCAGCTCAGCATTCGCCAATTTTTTCGTCAGGTCATTCGCTCGTATTCGTATCACTTCGCAATCCATAGTTTGTCATAGTATCTCTTAGACTTGCCTTCGTGTATGCATCGCCTTTCAAATTCAGTAAAAGTCAATCTTAGTTTCCCTTCGCATAGAAGATGGCAAGCGAAAATACGTTTGTCATAGTATCTTCGTTTCTATGCGCAAGTCATATTTAGTCATCGTGTTGCTTCGTTTAGAGTTCTTTCGAGATCGGTCCACCTTGGCAAAAGCGCGATGAGGGACTATGCGTGACAATAGCACACGAACGATAAACGAACGATTACCGCAGACTAAATAAGAGATGCGAATGACAGACGATTTTTCAATTCGTCGGGAAATTTTAAACATGTTCAAAAATCCCGTGCGAATTTGAATAATCGCAACTGTTAGTTCAGAAGTTGTACGAACCCAAACACGAAGGGTAAATATGACTTACTATCAATTACTATTGAAAACGATTTTTCCAAAAATGCCTTTCGCCAGCCATCGCAAGTCATATTTCAGGCAATTCACTCAGGTGTGAGGGGGCCTTAAGTCGATGAAATTCCAAGAACGCTTTCACGGAAAAACCATTGAATTCACTGTGCCTAAGTCGAATAAGATGTTATTGTGTAATAAATCACTGTCAAAATCACGAGACGTCAGTTTTTGTTTACATAATATGCGTTAATAAACATTAACGTTTCATTAACGCAAGCGGTTTCACCTGACTCGTTAGTAACGCAAACTAACGATCGGGAAAATTAACGGTTGTAGTAACGATGAGTAACGATCCCTACCGCAAATTAACGATGTTTCGTTAACATTAACGATAGGTAACGCAAGAACTCCAAAAAAGGCGGATGTTTGCCTTCAGTTTTGGAAATGAACAGCCATAACAATCGGCTCCATAAGATGCTAGAATAAATGTGAGATGTTTGCTCTTAATTTTGGAAATGAATAACGGTAATATTCGACTCCATATAATACTAAAATAAATGTCGGATGTTTGCTTATACTTTTGGAAATGAATAATGGTAAGATTCACTTCCGTACGGTGCTGAAATTAATGTAAGATATTTGATTTTGCGTTCGGAAATGAATAAGGATAAAATACGGCTCCGGAAGATGCTGAAATAAATGTCGAATGTTTGCTTTGACGTTCGGATATGAATAATAATGATATTCAACTCCATACGATGATGAAATAAATGCCGGATGTTTACTTTTTCGTTCGAAAGTAAATAACAATAACATTCATCTCCGGAAGATGCTAATAGTGGGGCGGTTTAGCTCGATTTTTCAAAGGAATTGTGCATTTTGTGATACAAGCACCAAATTTGGCACACATGTACATTAACATGTTGCAAACATTTTTAGATATTGGGCCACTCGGAATTCTCTTTTTATGTCCGCCATATTGGATTTCAAAATGGCCGCCATCGAAGTCTACATTTGCGATTATCTCTTGGTCTAATGCTGCTATTGACTCGATTCTGGTGTCTAATTGTACGGTTTTTTGTTGTTGTTGTTGTTTTTTTTTTTTTTGGGGGGGGGGGGGCAAGGAATCCAATGGTAACAATCTGCATTGCGTATTTTCACCAATAGGCCGCCATATTGGATTTCAAAATGGCAGCCATTTGAAATCCACATTTGCGATTATCTCTGGGTCTAATGCCGCTATTGACTCGATTCTGGTATGTAAATGTATGTTTTTTGGGGCAAGAAGTCCAATGGTAACAATCTGCATTGCGTATTTTTACCAATGGGCCGCCATATTGGATTTCAAAATGGCCGCCATTTGAAATCTACATTTGCGATCATCTCTGGGTCTAATGCTGCTATTGACTCGATTCTGGTTTCTAAATGTATGTTTTTGGGGGGCAAGGAATATAATGGCAACAATCTGCATTTTCACCAATGGGCCGCCATATTGGATTTCAAAATGGCTGCTGTACATTACATGGCCTCTTCTCGATCTACATTTGTCGTTATCTTTGGATCTAATGACTTGATTCTGGTGGTGGTGGTAGTAGTACCTATGGGTAGTAGTTGTAGTGGTAGCTGTAGTGACCGTGATGATGACAGAAATGTTACATTGTGTCATGCCAGGTTCATCGTGACGCATGCATGCTTGTAGACTGACGGTGCTGGTGCAACATTTGAAATGATGATGTGTGTCTGCTGTTTGCGGTCTACAGTATTGGTTCCCGTCTTGGAATTCTTCGATCACCCTAGCAACTTCCGGTCCCGCAACCATCCAGCCACGAAGGGCACTAGGGTTGTCAGTGAGCCCAGCTGCGCCACCGTCTCCTTTGATGCAGAAATTATTCTGCTAATGTGCCTGGTCAATCGGGATTGAAGAGAACACCCTCTGTGTTGTCTGAACTGTGAAGTGGCCTTCACTGAATTTCCTGGCTACGTCTGGGTGTTTGGTAGTGGGTTCGGCCATGTCCTTTAGGTGCAATAGTATCCACCTAGCATAGTGGGTATGATCTAGTGCGTGGAACCAGGGGAATAGCTCTGTCAGAGCATCGACGTACATCATCCACGATCCCTACCTGAGAGAACGCACATACACCAGAACCAACAGTTCTAGTTCCAGCACAGTTGCCCAGTAGCGAAACTGGGGGATGTTGTCTCGTCTCTGGCGACACCAGTCTTCAAACGCGGGAAGGTCCCCTGCATCCCTGGTTTCTCCCAGACAGTAGTGGTTTTAGGCATGGTGTTGCAGGATGTACAGTGCTGCTGCAGTCACTTGATGTGCTCTTCTTGTGCGCAAGACATGAGATGCTCGCAGGAATGAGTTTGCTGTCCCTGCTGTCACGATCGCAATCTCAGTTTGCACAAGTGCTTGCACCCAACCACTCCCTTGCAGCCAGTCCCCCAGTGTTTTCAGTGTGGCCATCTCTATGTGGAGACCACCAAACATCAACACTATGTGGTCCTCACCATAACTCTCTGGCCACTTCCACTGTATCTGCTTGGCCAAAACAAACAGTGAATGATCAAAGGTGACCACTGGTGTCTGTCCAGGATTCAGGTGTTCTACACCATTTTTCACAACGTCCATTGAATGCCGGATCATGGCCACAGTGTGGGCACTTTTCAAGAAGAGTGGAAGCAGCGACGTGGGGCAGATGACTGTCGAGCATCTGGTGGCTGTCGGCTGGCATGAAATGCAGCCCAAGATGTTTTCATTGTCCACTGTACCAGTGTTGTCTTCCAGGACTTGTTTTTGCATTGGTATTCTTCATCAGTCTGCTGTTTGAAGTCTCCTCTGGTCTATGACGAGAGGGAGAATACTCAGGCCAACGTATAATTGTCTGTTGACAAATTCCTTCTTGCGTCTATGAGCATGCAACGTCATCCTTATGTATGTTGGAAGTGAGCTCTCCTGTGCAACACTGTGCCTGACACAGGTGGATGATGTGGTGCCACATGTTCGCTTGTGTTTGATGCTGTTGAACTTCAGTATCTGGGGTGTGGTAAGTGCTGCAGGGTTAGTTTCTGCCGTCTGGTCCTTGATGCTGGGTCCCTCTAGGATCATGCTGACTAGGGCAAGCAGCAACAGTGGCTCAGATTCTTCTTGACATCCTTCAGGGAATCCTGTGAATGGCTTGGCTTCTCAAAACATGTGACTGCGAACAATGTGTGCTGTACGGGCAAGACATGGACTGCACCCACAATCACTGTCCAGCTCGCAGGCTTTGTCAAGAGCAGCACCGAGATCTTCAAAAGCCATCAGGATGTCTCTCCCCTTGGTGTGCGCCCTGAAAACTGAAATAGCAGCTCAGTTTCAGTCGTGTGGAGTGGACTCTCGTGTCGAGCTGCACTCCAAACTGTTCCATTCTGGACTGATAGAGGTGGACAAGATCGGCCAATCTGAATACTGGTGCCTTCTCCTCAACTTGTCTGGTTTCTTCAATGTAGGGGACGAGTTCAGCGAAGACAACTGCCGACATTGCCGGCTCTTGGTCTGAGTCCTGTGGTCCTGTTGACTAGACCTTTCTTGTGCGGTTGAAAAGTCCTATCAAGCACTGTGGGTGATACTGGCGTCCAACGCTACCATGTCCCCACCACTGAGACGGCCAAGCAGTTTTGTATCACCAAGAAGGGTTGCAGAGGCACGCAACCGTCTGTCCATTTGGAATGTTGCAGCTTTCCGAAAACTGTTAGCCCCAGCAGGTTATTCACAGAAGAAACAAGTTTCTGGGGCCTTCTCTGTACTCGATGAACGTGACTTTGCCCTGGTGCGTTTGCATAAAGATTGTTCCTCATCGCTCTGTTCTTCTTTCTTGAGTGCTCTCTCTCTCTCTCTTGTGCCCTCTGTAGTTTGATGTTGTACTGGAGCCTGCACGTCTGGTGATACTGTGCACCATATGCAACCATCGCAGCTTCAATGCCATGACCATCATCGAGTCTTTCCAAGTGAAATGATCCTGGAAGCTCTCCAAGTTCACTGAATTTGATCAAGTTCTCTGAGAGTGAACTGTACCCACTATCAATGTCTTTCCTCTTTGATTGGTCAGGTTTGGTCAGTGTCTCCATTTTGTCTTTTAAATATATGAGGCATAACCTCCAGTCAGTTGTGGTGAGGTGCGGTGATGTTGATGGTGAAGTTCGCTCAGCTAGTCTAAACCTCTTGGACATGGTGGAACTGTCTTGAACAAAAACAAGCACCGTCAGTCTCCAGCATGCACACATCACGATGAACCTGGATGAAACAATGTAACATTTCTGTTATCATCACTGCCACTACAGCTACCACTACAACTACTACCCATGGGTACTACCACCACCACCACCACCAGAATCAAGTCATTAGATCCTAAGATAACGACCATTGTAGATCGAGAAGCGGCCATGTATTGTAAAGCAGCCATTTTGAAATCCAATATGGCGACCCATTGGTGAAAATACGCAATGCAGATTGTTACCATTGGATTGCTTGCCCCCCAAAAATAACATACATTTAGAAACCAGAATCGATCAAATAGCAGCATTAGGCCCAGAGATAATCGCAAATGTAGTTTTCAAATGGCGGCCATTTTGAAATCCAATATGGCGGCCCACTGGTGAAAATACGCAATGCAGATTGTTACCATTGGATTCTTTGCCCCCAAAACATACATTTAGACACCAGAATCGAGTCAATAGCGGCACTAGACCCAGAGATAATCGCAAATATAGATTTCAAATGGCGGCCATTTTGAAATCCAATATGGCGGCCCATTGGTGAAAATACGCAATGCAGATTGTTACTATTGGATTTCTTGCCCCCCCCCCCAATAAAAAACAAAACAAACAAACATACATGTAGACACCAGAATCGAGTCAATAGCAGCATTAGACCCATATATAATCGCAAATGTAGATTTCAAATGGCCATTTTGAAATCCAATATGGCGGCCCATTGGTGAAAATACGCAATGCAGATTGTTACAATAGGCTTCCTTGCCCCCTCCCCCCAAAAAAAACAACAACATACATTTAGACACCAGAATCAAATCAATAGCAGCATTAGACCCAGAAATAATCACAAATGTAGATTTTAAATGGCGGCCATTTTGAAATCCAATATGGCGGACATAAAGGAAGAATTCCAAGTGGCCCAATATCTGAAAATGTTTGCAATATGTTAATGTATATTTATGCCAGATTTGGTGCTTGTATCACAAAATGCACAATAGGTTTGCTAAGCTGCCCCACTATAAAGTAAATGTCCAATTATCCCTTTGACGTCCGGAAATGAATAACAATAATGATCAACTACGTAAGATGATAAAATAAATGCCGGATGTTTACTTTTACGTTCGAAAGTAAATAACAATAACATTCAGCTCCGGAAGATGCTAAAGTAAATGTCGAATTATCCCTTTGACGTTCGGAAATGAATAGCAATAATAATCAACTTCGTACGACGATGACATAAATGTCGGATGTTTGCTTTTACTTTCGAAAGTAAATAGCAATAACGTTCGGCTCCAGAAGATGCTAAAATAAATGTCAGACGATTGTTTTTACGTTCGGAAGTGAATACATGTAGCAGTGATATTCTTCTCCATACGATGCTAAATAATAACTGTCGGATGTTTGCTTTTAAATTTCGAAATGAATAACAGTACCATTTAGCTGCGTTTGATGGTAAGGTTAATGTTTGATATTTGCTTTGACGTTCGGAAATGAATAACAATAGTATTCAACTCCGTCCGATGATAAAATAAATGTCTGATGTTTGCTTTTATGTTCGAAAGTAAATAGCAATAACATTCAGCTCCGGAAGATGTTAAAATAAATGCTGAATGTTTGCTTTGGCATTCGGAAAAGAATAACAATAATATTCAACTCCGTACGATGATGAAATAAATGCCGAATGTTCGCTTTTACGTTCGAAAGTAAATAGCATGTAACATTCGGCTCCGGAAGATGCCAAAATAAATGTCAGATGATTGCTTTTACGTTCCGAAGTGAAAAGCAGTGATATTCTGCTCCATAATCAAGATGCTAAAATAAATATCAGACATTTGCTATTCAACATTTCGAAATGAATAACAATAACATTAAGCTGCGTTTGATGGTAAAGTAAATGTCGGATGTCTACCTTGACGTTCGAATATGAAAAACAGTATAACATTCGGCTCCTTACGATGCTGAAATAATTGTCAGATGATTCATTTCACTTTCGGAAGTGGACAGCAGTAACATTCGGCTCCTTACTATCATAAAATAAATGTCGGGTGTTTGCTTTTGAATTTGGAGATCGAATAACGGTATTATTCTGCTCCATACGATGCTAAAATATAAGTCACAGGTTGTTTCTTTTACATTTGGAAATGATTAACCCTTACGGTATCAATCGGCTCAGTTAGATGATAAAATAAAAAGCGGATGTTTGCTTTCACGTTCGGAAATGAATAAGGATGATATTCAGCTGCTCCGGAAGATCCAATAATGAATGTCGGTTGCTTTTTTTTTTACATTTGAAAATGATTAACGGTAACATTCGGCTCCTGAAGGTGTTAAAATACTTGTAAATGGTGGATGATTGCTTTTAAAATCAGAAATAAACAACGGTAACTTTCGGCTCTTTACGAAGCTAAAACAAATGTCGGATGTTTACAAATGTCTGCAAATCTCCCACTTTCTCATTTCAAACGTAAACTTTGACCACCTAAATAGGCATCAACTTTTATAACAATCTATAAGCCTATTTGCTAAATCTCAGAACTCAGAATAACGGTATAAGATGATTACATTTTCTATTTATTTATTTTAGACGTGGGTACCGTCATGTATCACTTCAGTAATACTTAATATTTATTTTTTTATGTTTAGTAGGACCGATTTAGTTTTGCTTGTTTTTTTTTTTTCGGGCCACCAAAAAATAAAAATCAATCATTTTGGTGGCCCGATCAGGCCACCAAAATAAAAGTTAGTGTGGAGCCCTAGCCTGCATCAATGTGGATAAAGTGTCTTGCTGAAGGGCAAATATAATCGGGCACACCGCCCCAGCTCTCGGCTCCAGAGTAGACAACATACATGTACATTATATATACACATATATACGTGTGGTGTAACTGTAAGTCGAATTTTTTTCGACTTACGCACAAGTTGAAAATCGCCTAAGTCGATGTGTTTTGCTCAGTCCCGAGAAGTTCGACTTATGCGAGTTTAACTGTATTATGTTTGCTGTATTTGTAGAATATAATTGAGACAGCCCTCTGCAAAATATTATAATTTTTTGTCACGCTGATTTTTATTTATTAATTTTTTAATTTTAAAGAGTGAAAAAAAAAACACGACTTGAAATAGACTAGTCAATCACCCGATTCTTTCAATCGAATGATCGCACTATCAATATTTTTCTTCTGTCTTAAACGATAGTGATATGCACACCGCACTTCCATCAATACCTCGCGAACTGATCGACATGGAATCTCGATATTATTCGTAAAAACGTAAGCGTATAGCTAGAGTATTCCATACATCAGTAGCGGCGCTTACAGAGCACAAGTGCCACATTGTTATAGAGATATGATCTGACATATCAAATTATGTATACTTTCAGGGGCTATCACAAATGAATTAAAGCTGTGTGTGTGTGTGTGTGTGTGTGCGTGTGTGTGTGTGTGTATGTGTGTATTCTAGCTGCACACAAATTTGATTTCAAGGGTATTGGTACACTGTAAGTCAGGCCAAGAATCTGTTTAGTTAAAATTTGTTTCTGTGCATCCAGTTTTGCAACAATGATGATATTTTGGTGGAATAAAAGATTGGATAACAACAGCCAATGTGAGAGTCATGACTACATTTTATATACAGGTACTTAACTCGTCAAGGATGAACTGATTTTTTTTTTTTAAATACTGTAATGGCACATTTCCCTTAGACACCTGTAGTTTGGATTATAAAATGGTGATATGTACTCTAATCAAATGATTGGCTGGGAGTGGATAAAAGTGGATAAGAATGGATAAGATCGCTCGACTCTGAATCACTTGAGTGTGGTGTGGGTTCGAGCCCAACAAAGCCCGGTATGCATGCCCTTCATCAAGGCACTTTGTCCACATTGCTGCTCTCTTTACCCAGGGGTCTGTTTCATGAAGTCTTCACATATAAGTCTTTACATAAATCTCAGAGTGGCCAAAGTCGCTCATATGTAGCTCTATGAAACTTTCAAATCCATTTCATGAAGTCTCATAAGTGTATCATATTATGAGGGAAGAGTCTCTCTTAAGACTTTCATGAAACGGACCCCAGGAGTATGGGTACCTGGTAGGATGAGAATGTTTATGTAGGTTGGTCAGCATGTGCGCGCCTGATAGATGGCAACTAGCTGGAATGCTCTCCAAGGGAATGGAGAGTGAGCACTGTCAGTGCTGGTCAGAAATAGTGTATCCAGTTACCAGGGAAATCATTATCTGTAAGGTGCATTCAATTCTTAGCAAGTCTGAAATGTGCGATTTAAAAACTAGCTATTATTATTATTATTATTATTATTGAGAGCAATGGCATGATCAGTCTTTCATTTCATCCAGTACTAACAACCGCTCAGAATTTGCTCAAATATGCGCGTGAATGTAGCTTGCCGTGATCGCATTCACCAATGTCACAATTGCATACATTAGCGGTGTGCACTCAATTAGTTACAAGCATGCGTTCATATCACTTATTTACTGTAAACAACTTCTAAGTATGTGTGGAAATTTTTTCCAATATCTTGGCTTTTGAGCATGTTGTAGCTGACTGGTATTCACCCATAAAGGTACATGTGAAATGTTTTTAAAGACCTATTTTATAAAACAAATAATGCACAGGTTTAAGTTTGTGATGGAGTGGAAATGCAGGTCACTTTCGGGTATTCACAATGTTGTGCATGTTACACCATTGTAAAAACCCTCGAGTGCACTGCATCATTACTAGTGCACTCACACCTGTGCATTATTTGTATAACGTAACCAGTACCGGTACTCGTCTTCAACAGGTTAAGTGGTATGACATCATACAGGTATTGCTAGCCTGAGATGAATAGACAATCAGATGATGGCAGTAGGCCTACCTTATGTGGGACACTGCAATTCAGTATTTATCAAGCTGATCCACATATTTCATAATTCATACAGTTTCTTTGTACTCAAAGCAAAACTTGCAGCCCCTGTGCTACATATGATTGCATCTATTCACATGTCTATCAATGGTGTGTTAGTCTGTGCTTTGGAATTGAAGGAGTGTGAGATACAGAATACAGATACAGAAAGTTACTGGATTATTACCACAGAAGTTGAAGTATATTTTTGGTAATTGAAGTCACATTCACATGCTATTACATTGAGCTTTAAAAGCAATATCTCTTGAAACACATTTAATGCAGTGTTTGTGTGAGCTATGATTAATAATAATAATAATAATAATAATAATAATAATAATAATAATAATAATAATTGACAGTGCTTATATAGCGCATAACACATAGTGATAATGTCCCTATGCACTCAAAAAATGAAAAGATTGTAACAAGAACATATGATTCCAATTACAGTGATGGTACCGAGCTTCATTTTGCTTACACTGTAAACAAATGCGTTTTCAAGGCAGACTTGAATCTATTTATATCAGTGATTTGTCTCAATTTCTGAGGTAAATTATTCCATAAGACAGGGGCATTAAATGCAAAAAAAAAAAATGATTAAATTTTATATTTGTTTGGTGTTCGTCTGTTGGTCTATATTGTGAATAAACAGAAACAGCTCTCAGTCCCGGTGAGAACCTTACCACACATGCGAACACAGTGGTGGAACTGATTTACCAAGGACGTAGAGATGACGTTTCTTTCGATCTGGAGAATGAGACTGTGCAGATCCTGAAGTATTGTACTCTAGATGTAACAAACCCTGCCATCATGATATTTGAGATTCTTGTTCTAGAAAATGCTGCAGTCAACTATGGTGATGACAGGCTGGATATCACACTGGGTAAGAATATGATTTTCACTCTCAAAAGCATCTTTGTTATGTGATTGCATCAAGCACAAGTGTCTGATTTGGCTCCATGTTTGAGTTACTAGTAACTTGACTGAACAGAGTTGAAATAGGCATACAGAATGACATAATAATGATTGAATACACACTGGACAATATACTGTAATGTATACGCCAAATATTTAACTAGGTTTTAATTTTCGCAAATTTTGCAAGTCGGTTGCTATTCACGAAATTAAAGACATGCAAAAATAATGACTCAGATCCCAATATGAATGTGACGCACATGTATACATTTCTCCTTTCAGTACCGTATTGTAAGATTGCGAATTAACCACTTGCAAAATTGTTGAAAAGTCTGAATTTGTGGAAATGTAGACTCGCTAGCTATACAGTAATTTTCATGTTCAATTTGTGACTGAGAATGGTTTGCTTTTAATGTATTCTTGTACAGGACTAAGATACAAGTAGGTTACCTATTTCTGTCAAGTGGGAGGAAGGTGGGGAGGGATGTAAAACAGATGCCAACGTCAAATTTAATGATGTCCAAACTTAAAATGGCATGTCTTTTCTGAAACTTTAATACATGAACCGTAATTACTGTATACTAGTACTGTCAAGGCAAACATATTTGTGTGTATGGAATATTTGTAAATTTCAAGAGGAGCCAAGATTAAAAAAATTGAAATGCACACGAAAGTTCTTGTCTACTCTATATGCACTGTATACCAGTAAAATTGATGAAAATTTCATGGTGCAAAAAAAGGCCATCAGCTCCAATTTGCAAAATCTTATTGTTTTTATACAATAGTTTGGTGGTAAGGTTGAAAAAAAAATCAAAATAAGGGAGCAAAACAACATCAATGTTTAGATCAGTTAACTGTAAATATATACATGTCTATGAACGACCTTTTTTTATCACACTAAATACTTGTTTCAAAAGAAGGCAAAAGCATACTGGTGAACTGCATTCAGCAGTATACAAATGACACACAGGTCTGAGTGCGTCAGTCGGAATTATGTGCATAAGGTAACTATGGAATGCTTAACCCACGAGGTGAAGCCAAGTGGGTTTAGGCTAAATTCCATAGTTACCGCATGCACACTATATTCCGACTGACGCACGAAAAGACATGTGCGTCATTTGATTTAAAGAATGGGTAATTTTCTTGTCAAAAACCCAGTTTTCTATCGTGTTACCCGATGACAAAATTACTGGATGCATTTCCTTTTGGCTTTCCGTAAAGGGCATGCATACCCGTACGCGTGTTTTTTTTTAGACGGCACAGATTGGGGAAACTAAAAATCTATCGGGGACCCTACCCCTAAACCTAACCCTAATCCTAATCCTAACCCTAACCATCAAACCCTAACCCTAACCCTAACCCCAACCCTAACCCTAACCCTAACCATAACCATAACCAAAAACCCTAACCCAACGTTTTTCCCATAGGTTTAACACGCGCCATGCCCCTATCTGTGCCGTCTTTAAAAAACAAGCTACCCGTACTTACCGTTTTTACTGGATGCATGGCCAGCCATGCATAAACTTTTATTATAGAATGGGTAGCGAGAATCCTACGATCTGATTGGTCGAGAGCTATGTGTTCATTTTTACTGGCTGCACGCTGAGTCACAGTGGTAAACATGATATCGCGCACTTAGCAAGTGTACGCGTACTTGTAACAAAGGTTCGCGCACTAAAGCAAGCGTTCGCGCACTCACCTTGGCCATGCATCCAGTAAAAACTTATGCTTGGCTGGCCATGCATCCAGTAAAAACGGTAAGTACGGGTATGCATGCCCTTTACGGAAAGCCAAAAGGAAATGCATCCAGTAATTTTGTCATCGGGTAACGCGATAGAAAACTGGGTTTTTGACAAGAAAATTACCCATTCTATAAATCAAATGACGCACATGTCTTTTCGTGCGTCAGTCGGAATATAGTGTGCATGCGGTAACTATGGAATTTAGCCTAAACCCACTCGGCTTCGCCTCGTGGGTTAAGCATTCCATAGTTACCTTATGCACACAATTCCGACTGACGCACTCAGACCTGTGCGTCATTTGTATACTGTACTGGATGCATGGCCAAGCTGAGTGCGCGACCGCTTGCTTTAGTGCGCGAACCTTTGTTACAAGTACGCGTACACTTGCTAAGTGCGCGATAACATGTTTACCACTGCGTGCGGCACACCGCGGCCAGTAAAAATGAACACATAGCTCTCGACCAATCAGATCGCAGGATTCTCGCTACCCATTCTATAATATACAAATATACCAGGCCTGAGAGGCTCTGGTTGAAACTATGCGCATGAGGTGACTTCAGTAGCACTATTTTCTGAGGGGCGCAGCCCCGAAGAAAATAGTGCTACTGAAGTCACCGAAGGCACATAGTTTCAACCGGTGCCTCGAAAAATTGGCCTGGTATATTTGTTTTATATCCCTCCCAATGAATTTAAGAGTATTCGACTGCTGGTATTCTGTAATTTACCCCTTTTTTATGGCATCTTGCTTTACTCTTTTCAAGAAGATTGACAAGTCATTCACGCTCGGGAAGAAAGTAGTTCAGCAGGAGGGCAGCGCGTACGCGTACTATGAAGAGACAACTGCGCGCTCAGCCGCTCGGTGCATTGCTGTACAACGTACTAGTACTGGTAAACATGCGCAAACTGCAAACTCACTACGCGCTTCATACATGCAATACGCCTACTAGTATCCGATCTGTCAACAATACGTACGTACTGTACGTTGGTGCCGGTGATGTGCTAGCCTTTAAACAAGGCGACTCGCTCTGCGTGTCCCCGTATCATAGCGCGTTTACCCCACAAACCTGTTGGCCGGGTGGAGCGAGCCGCCTTTATCCACTCGTTGAGGGATGTGTACTTTTGTCGTTGTTGTTGCTTTATATTCTTTGACAAATTTGCGTACAAATTTGACGCAGAAAATACACACGGCACCAAGGCAAGCCGCGCGCGCTTGCTACCAAATTTGTACGCAAATTTGTCAAAGAATATAAATTTGTTAGCAAGCGCGCGCGGCTTGCCTTGGTGCCGTGTGTATTTTCTGCGTACACATCCCTGAACGAGTGGATAAAGGCGGCTCGCTCCACCCGGCCAACAGGTTTGTGGGGTAAACGCGCTATACGGGGGCACGCAGAGCGAGTTGCCTTGTTTAAAGGCTAGTGATGTGCGTGCTCGAGCTGATCAACGATGTGACCGTGACTGTGAGCTGCAGTTGATTGTGTTTTCTTCTTCTTCCGAGTAAGTGCAGTCCACCATCTGGTGTATTTTCGCACTGTTTGGCGGGTCTGGTGCGGTGTATGTACAGTGCCATATATATAAAATAACTACATGATAACTAAGTGCAGTTAAAAAAACAGCATTCCCCTTCTATCGGAGCTGGAGTTTCTGCACCTCCTGCCTGAAACTGTCAGTAGAGGTACATTTGATGAGGGCTTCTGGCAGAGAGTTCCACAGCCTTATGGAGTCAGGAAAGAATAATTTCTGGTAGAGTAGGGTTCTTGCAAAGGGTACTTGAAGCTGTTGAGAGTGTCCACGGTTTGATGTTGTTACCGGAAGTAGGTTGGTATGAGGGATGTCTGTAAGTCGGTTGAGGATGCGATACATCACCATCATCTTGAGCTGAGCTCGGCGTTCTTGAAGAGATGGCCACTGGAGTTGGTGCAACATCATTGTCACGCTTCTTGTCCTGTGATAGTCTCCTACAACAAAGCGGGCATATCGACGTTGAACCATTTCCAGCCTCTGGATGTTTTCCTGGGTATGGGGGTCCCAAACTGTGCTAGCATATTCTAGGATGGGACGAACTAATGCCAAGTAGCACAACATTTTGGTTTTTCGAGGGCAAGGTCTGATGTTTCGTTGCAAGAATGCACTGATGCTACTTGCTTTCTTGGTGACAGCTTTTATGTGGGGAGTCCAGTTCATGTTGTTCTTGAGATGGATTCCGAGATATTTGGCTGTGTCTGCTTTTGCCAGGATCTGGCCATGGATGTTGTAGGACCATTGGACAGGTTTCCTCTTGTTTGTGATGGTGAGGACTTGGCACTTGAGGGGGTTGAATTCCATAAGCCAGTCACTCTCCCATTCTTGCAAGGCATCCAGATCCTCTCGCAGGTGTTTTGCGTCGGCCTCTGAGTTGATTCTTCGATAGAGCATGCAGTCATCAGCAAAGAGCCTGACGGTGCAACCGAGCGAGACATACTCAGGGAGGTCGTTAATGAACAGGAGGAAGAGGAGCGGGCCTAACACACTACCTTGAGGTACACCAGAGGTGACCTTGGCAGCACCTGATGTTGACCCTTCAAGGATTACTTGTTGGCTCCGGTTGTGAAGGAAATCGGTGATCCATTTGTGGGTGTTGTCACTGATGCCATAATGATGCAACTTGTGAAGGAGTCTGGCATGGGGCACCTTATCAAAGGCTTTTGATAAGTCAAGTAGAATGACGTCATGTTGTTCTTTGTCGTCAATGCCCTTGGCGAAGTCCTGAATGGCAAGAATGAGCTGAGACTCACATGAGCGACATTTGCGAAAGCCATACTGCGCATCAGAGAGGATGTTGTTGTCTTCCAGATGATTCATGATAGCACTGTGTATAATGTGCTCGAGAATTTTACATGAGACTGACGTTAGTGAGATAGGACGGTAGTTCTCCGCTTTGTTTCTGTCACCCTTTTTGTAGATTGGCGTGACGTCTGCTTCTTTCCAGTCATCTGGAATTTTTCCTTGGTCTACGGATGTTTGGTACAGGAGTGTGAAGACTGGCGTGAGCTCCAGAGCCAACACTTTCAGGAGTCTGGTTGGTACTTTATCAGGACCTGATGCTTTGTGTGTTTCTAGTGCAGACAAAAGCTTGTAGACACCGGCAGGGTTGATGGTGATCTTGCTCATTGATGGAGATGGCTGCCCAAGGTTTTTGATGTTGTTTGTGGGCTCTTCACTGGTAAAGGTGGAGGCAAACTGGTGATTGAGTATGTCTGCTTTTGTTGGACTGTCAGAGTAGGTGATGCCATCTCCTGATTTCAAGGGAGATACTCCTTATTGGTCACATCGCCTGCTTTTGATGAAACTCCAAAATCGCTTGGGGTTTCCGGTAGAGTCAGGGCTAACTATATTGGTCAAATAGTCGTCATGAGCATGTTTACAAGCCTTTCTGGTTGTCCTCTTCAGCTGCTGGTATCGTTGGAAGTCTTTGGGGTCCTGTGATATCTTGGCTTGGACAAAGCATCGTTTCTTCTGCCGCGTAAGACGTTTTAGATGTGTTGTAATCCACGGTTGGTGAAAACGGGTGGAAGACATCTTAGACGGGACGTGCTTGTCTTGGAGTTCAATGAGGAAGTGCTTGATGTCCGACCACATGTCAGCGACTGGACTTGAAGAAGAATGCCGTGCAGTGAATTCTTTCTGGAAAGAAAGACATTCATCCTTCATACTGGTGAGGTTTGCATCCTTCCATAGGTATATCTTCCTTTTGACGGGTTTCAGTCTTCTAGGCATGATAGAGGAATCCACCATTACAAGGTCATGATCCCCTATGCCAGGAAGTGGATCACACCTATTCAAAAGGGAAGGTCTATTTGTCATGAACAAGTCCAAGATACTGTTGCCTCTAGTTGGAAACTGTACTGTCTGCTGCAGAGCACAGTTGTCAAGCATATCCAGGAAACGCTTTTTCATTCCTTGAGGATTCTGGATGCCGTCAGATGTTGCAGTATCCCAGTTTATGTCTGGAAAGTTCAAGTCCCCGCCTAACCAGAAAACAGCATTCCTATGTTTGCTTTGCTGTTCTTCTACTGCACTACATAAGTCTTCGATGTACTGCTGAGAGCTAGAGGGTGGACGATACAATGCTCCGACTACAAGGGTTTTCCTTCTATCGAGGGGAAGCTTAATGAAGGTAGCTTCGCAGTCGTGATTTGACGGCAAGTGTTCGAATGTAAATTCCTTCTTGATAGCAATAAGAACACCACCATAGCCGTCACTTCGATCCTTGCGGATGACATTGTAGCTACGTGGGAATAATTCCGAGCTGCTGATGTTCTCATTCAACCAGGTTTCAGTGCCTATGATGATGCCAGGATCGGTAGAGTTAATCATATTTCCAATCTCTTCCTTCTTATTCTTTGCGCTCTGGAAATTCACTATTAGGATCTTCATACTGGTGTTTATCTTGTTGGCTCTTGTGTTAGTCTTGACTTTGCATTGCCAGTTTGGTGATGACGTCGCACTGGGCAGGCCAGGACTACCTGCGGTGCTTGATGAGCTATCAAGTGAAGACAAATTTGCGAATGAGTTTGAAGTTTCCAGGGTGTGAGAGTTAAAAAGGCTAGATGAGAACTGTGGCATACCGCAGGTGACACAATGCCAAGAGACACTAGAATTGGCAAGGGCAGTGTATACAGGTGTTGACATGTGCATACATTCCACATGGTACCACTCTTGACAATCGTCGCATGCTACACCTCGTTGTTTCCATGTGACTGCACGGTGGCATATCTGGCAAGGATACTTTGTCCGAGGTCCTGGGTTTAGTTCAACATCAAATGCATTCACTAGTAGAAGCAGGCTGAGGTAGAGCAGAGATCCTGCTTTGGGGAAGTCCAACGAGTAAGGCAGAGCTTTCTTGCCATGACAAGAGGAGTAAAGTGAGTTTGTCAGTGTCTGAAGCTGTGAGTGTGAGCACGAGTCTGAAAGACTTGAGGTAACAATCGTATAATTATGATATCTAGGGCCTGCAGACACCAAGATCGTGAACGTTAGGAATGGTGAGGTGTCCAAGGGCTGTCCTTGTTTAGTTACAATCAGGTTACAAAGGGTTGACACGAGTATCAAGTAGCTAACCCTGTATACGGAAGTCGTCATCATGTTGCCCAGACACTTCTTAGTGCCTCTGTTAAGCATGATTCAATACAAGAACGTCAGTCTCCCTACTAGAATCTAATGAGCAAGCTAGTGATCATCAAGATCTACAGGCAGAGACGTAGTAGAACTGCACTGTATACTAAAGTACCATTCCATGCATCTAAACAGTCATGCTACACTGTATGCCTGACCTCACTTGTGGTCTACTAGTACTACAGTGTAGATGTAAGACTCAGTTTTCACTTTCAAAAGGCGAAATAGCTACTTTCTCGACACAGAGACTATAGTTCTAGTCTAATCATAGTTTGAGGGAGAGAGAAAACAAAACAAAACAAAACAAAACTCCCTGGCAAAAGCTAAACCACATGAAGGTTGAAAGCAAAGGATGCTTTGCTAAAAGATTGGCTGGGTTCAACACCAAGAAGCACATCTGGGACTAAGCATATTGCAAAAGAACAAAGATGGCTGCCATGACTTTCCTGTGGTCCATTTGCAACTTCCTGTAACATCCAAGGATTTTGCTATGTGAGCTCAAATTCAGCGTAACTATGATGAGTGATGAAGGGTGATAGCAATCCACTTTCAAAAATTCACAGAGAAGTAGGGAAAAATGACATTTGCAGTAAGTTTTCTGGAGCTTTTCCCAGGCACTGCACACACACACACACCGCACACACACACACACACCGCCATTCGCCCACATTTCTGTCTTCTTTCTAGCTGTCTGTACATGAATATGGACTATCATTTCCTGTTAAAAATGCAAGTATACATTGTAAATTAGATAGCATTCCCCAGCGAGTCTAAGGTTAGATTAGGCACTGGAAAAATTCTAGCAGTTAAGCATCGAGTTCCACTGTAAATTCGTGTGATTCGTGTTCTAACGTACAGTACGGCAAACAGCTAACATTAGACTCTAAACTCGTTGTATAGACACTCTATAAAATAATTATTAGGATGAGATTACGGTAACTACGGTCTACTGTTAAACAGGTAGAACTAACGACCATAACGCTAGGCTTAACTAGATGTAACTTGCGCTAACGTTAGAAATAATGGTATAAGCAGGCGTAGGCCTACTACTATCTAGGGCTAGGCCTACTGCAGTTTGTCAACATCTTTTGGGTGGGTCATTCCCCAAAATTAGACAGTCCTACACTGGGATATAGGCATAGACACTACCCAAAATCTAGCATACCGTAGTTTAGGGGATCATACTTTCTCATACATTGCACCAAATCCTTTGAACGATCTTCTATTGTATAATCTCTACGAGTCACGACATGCATCTTCAAAACCAGGGCCAAATGAGGCCTAACCAACGTTAAAAGATCTAGGCATACGGTACGTCGAAGAGCCCTGGCTTGCTTATTGTTGTTGTCTAATTATAGATCTACGATATCGCCTACTCTGTTGTAACGTAATACAATGCCATGATCATCTTTTTAGGTAGAATGAGGGCTTTATAAGAGTCTCTCTGAGTCTCTCTAACGTTACACGTATTGAGTGTATGCGTGCCTTGTGGTTCTCGCGAAGTGAAGGCGCCGCGATACCCATTCATTTGTACATGAAATCTCTCGCGAAGCGAAGGTGCTGCGATACCCATTCATTTACACGTGAAATATTTCGCGTCGCGACGCGAAGCAAAAAAGGCGCGAAAATCACCAGCGTGGTATAGTTTTTATTATACAACACATGTATGGAATCTTGCCATCTGATTGGATGAATGCGGGTCACATGACATTCAGAGGAATCAGCTCTCCAATGCTCACTCTCAATGGCAGTGCAATAGTCGACTATTGAACGGTACAAGCGAGCCGGCAGTGCAATAGACCGTAGGACACACTGAACTTGTGTATCGTACACTAGCTAGCTGGCATTGTATACGCGCACCCGTAGGGTTTGCGCTGCATGCGCCAGCCCAGCACGCAACCGGTTCACCACCAGTCCACCATGCGTACTCACGTACGGCCATGCCACTACTATACGTTATCATGGCTACGTATAAACCTACCTCTTCTCACCCGAGCTTTGTTCTCGTCTCTGATGAGGATCTCAGCGCATTGCTCATGAGTGAAGTGCAGCAGCAAATACTAAGAAAGTGGTCTTATACAGTATGCTTTAAATAGTGGTAAGCAAATTCTCTAGCCCTATATATATAGGGTTTAGTTAGACCTTTTTTCAAGACCTACCACAGATCGAGCCAGTGGCAGTACCGTACATTACGTATACACTGTAGCTATAGTGTAGGCATACTAGTAACGTTAGGCGTAGGCTTTCGCATAGTTCTCGACCTACCTATTTAGGGTTAAAGCATATCTATTTTGGTCTAGACTCTAGACCATGCCTGAATATTTCGATATCATGTGTTGTATAAAACAAATATTCAATGTTTATCATTCGTGCGACGGTACCGAATATTACATTCGGTGCAAGTTTAACCGTTCTATTCAACTCCGCTTCGCGTCGTTGAATAGAACGGTTAAACTTGCACGCTCATGTAATATTCGGAACCATCGCACTCATAAACATTGAATATTTGTATACCATTTCCCTAGGGAGTATAGTCTTTTTCGCGTACTTGTATGGTAGAATTATGTTTTGTTGTTTACAGTGCTCTCGACCAATCAGAGGACGAGATGCATTTTGTGAGGGATATAATAAATATTATATCCCTCATGTAAAGCTTCTTGCCATAGGATTGTACAGAGCACGAACATGGTGTAGTTTTACTAGCTAGCTACGAGCAGCTGGATGCGGTGCAATTGGTTACTAGCCAGCGTGATATAGTACTTTTGGGAATCCACGATTTGCACCCAATCGTGATCGTGTGATCGATATCTACATTTCTCACTTAAGAATGTACGCAGTGCGCGTAGTAGCGATACTTTTGAGTGACAGTCCTGTGCGTGGCTTGTACCTAGCGCTACCTAGCAGCGATTTGCGCGACGGCATTACAGGAATCTGTGGTGGTGCGATGGCGTGTGTGTACACGTGTGTACGTGTATTCGTTAGTGTGATCAATGCAGTTCAGCTCAATTGACAGAGTGACTGCGCTTCAAGTAACGGAGGAATAATTGCAGCAGAAGGACACCATATCAGATCAGGTACGAATTAGGAATAAACTAACAGCGATTTTGAAGATGATCTGGGTAACCAAGCCGCTTTAGACCTACTTCTAACGTAGTCCTGGGGGGCGTTTCATGAAGGAACTTGTCGGATAAAATATCTGACAAGTCAGTTATATCCGACAAGTTTTGAGAAATTCTTTAGTCTGATTGGCTGATTTCTCTGAACTTGTCGGATATAATTGACTTGTCGGACATTTTATCCGACAAGTTCCTTCATGAAACGCCCCCCAGGACCTCCTCGATCTTTTGGAGTTTTGCAGTAACGCTGTAATGTAGCTCGTGTGTGGGAATCAACAACGGTGTCGTTCGCTACGCGCTGCAGCTGCACGCACACACTGCTGCTGCACGGCTACGGTCTAACGTTAGATTTAACGTTCAGGAAACCTGCACATTTTTCCAAAAGGGAACCGTCATCACTCTAGTAAAATGTTCGAGAGGGATATAAAACAAATATCGACTGCTTTCTTTCGGGCCATAGTAAAACTATTTGACCTCGGTGATTTCTCAACAGTGCCATGTCCCTCGACTTCGTCTCGGGACATAGCACTGTTGAGAAATCACCTCGGTGCAAATAGTTTTACCATCTCCCTCTGCAGCAGTCGATATTTGTATACTGATGCATGGTTGTTTTAGCCAATTTAGGCGTCTCATACTGGGTGCGCGAACGCTTGCTTAGAGCGCGAATCTTTGTTACAAGTACACGTACTCTTGCTACAAACAAGTGCGCGATAACATGTGTACCACTGTGACTCAGCTTGCGGCCAGTAAAAATCAACACATAGCTCTCGACCAATGAGATCGCAGGATTCTCGCTGCCCATTCTATAATCAAATTTACTGTAGGTTATCATACACACCTCTAGAGATGAATCTGAGAATGGAAGATTATATATGCTGCCTTTTTTTTCAATTTGATTCTCTGTTGTTTGTTTATTCAGATAATGAATTGATTTCATCAAATGAATGGCAGGAACGCATAGATGAAAAAGCTCTGGTCATGCACAACGCTGAACTCTGTTGGACGGTAAGATGCTATGTTGGGGCTATAGTTTGTATTTTTGGCATTAACTAGACATACCATTAAAAAAAAAATATGGATATAAGACATGAATACAGTTTATAGATTTCCATAAACTTTGAAATTTGAGCCCCTTAGGTTTCATACCAGGAAACATTTTCTCATTTGCTGACATAATGTGAGAGAGGAGAAAAGGCGCGTCTAATTGTACTCCATAATCCATTGCAAATCTCCTGTAGGATTCAAGGGTCAGTGTTCTTTTCCTAACTTCTGTCAGATGCTCATCTATGGATGTTAGTTGGTATCAGAATGTGAAGTGCTATTGAAATCTGATGTCAAACAACCAAAAGAGCTTATAATGGTAAATGATGTGTTCTTTTACTCTCCATCTACGCATTTTGTCAATAAGTTACCTTAAATCATCTTAGCAAACATAATGTAAGAATAGTGTGTCATCATCAATAAGCCGTTGAGGTCAGACTGATTTTGCTGCAACATGCATTTCCAATGGACACTTGCCCAAGTATACTCGGGAATCGTCCATAATGGGTTAACTACATAATTCAATGTGAGTTGCAGTGAGCTGTGTCATCAGTTGAAAACCTGCGATTATTGATGTTTTATATTATCTTAGTCCTGCACTTTGAACTTATTACTAGTTGATGCGGACTTAAACTCATCACAGTAGATTTCACGGTGTATGCAACAAAATCAGGAAGTAAAACTTCACATTTTATCACTTCTTAATCTTTAACCATATGGGACATTGCGGTAGTACAGGACAGTAGACATATTTTTGGTAAAATCCAGTT
This sequence comes from Diadema setosum, assembly GCF_964275005.1. Classification (NCBI taxonomy): domain Eukaryota; kingdom Metazoa; phylum Echinodermata; class Echinoidea; order Diadematoida; family Diadematidae; genus Diadema; species Diadema setosum. The sequence goes on from NC_092695.1 coordinate 8,774,100, forward strand.
GGTGTGGAATAAATGAAATATCTGTAGATTTCCTATACAGCATATTGTATGCAGTCCCAAGTTCTGTTTACTTCTTTCATGGTTCCCAACCTATTAAAAATGGTTACTGGGAGAAAAGTTGCTATGGTTGCTTATGAACTAGAGAAGCACTCTGAGAGCACAGACCTCCACCAAGCATGCAACTAATTTCCACCACTGATCTTGTTCTTCCACAGAGATCAGTGATTTCCACCCACAAGTACATGTATGCTGAAAGTCGCCTAATTTCCAATATAGTAGCCTTTTGTTACATTGTCAATATCCAATTGCGTGGCGAGCCTCGCCCTTGCAGAAACTCCTGAACCCCCTAGTTCATTGACCCTACTGCCAAAATATCGAAAATCCTTCATAAAATCCACAAAAATTTGGGGATCACTACCAAAAGTTAATCATCTGTTCATTATGTCATTCTCAACCTTTCCTGTAAGTTTCATCAAAATCTGGCTACAAATTTTTGAGTTTATATTGCATGCAGGCAAACAAACTAACTATAACAAACCAAACAAACCAACGCCAGTGAAAACATAATCTCTACCTTGGCTGAGGCAATAATGGAATAGAGTAGGGATTTATTCTGACCCAGAAAGGCGGTGAGAGTGGGGGAAGGGTATAAAAGAATAAAGGGGGGGGGGCATGTGCCCCCTTTAATTTCTTATTAATTCCAGGATCCACCGCTGTGAATTTCTTATAGCAGTTTGTTCGCCCCTCGGTAATAAGGTATATCATCCCTCCATACGCCAGTGCATCAGCTTCTGCATATTCACATACAGACACATATATGCACACACACATACACACACACACACACACATGCACCCTACCTATCACATACACTAGCTCTACCTATGGTTCTTCCTCTCAAACCCAAAGGGGCATCACATAAGACACAGCTTTGTATTTTCCTCCTCTTTCACTTCTCACTGATTACAGTCTTTGCAATAATGGAAACTTGTTAAACTCACCCAAGCCTAGACATCCATCTATGAATATTCAGTTATCAGCCACTATTTTCTTATTTGCATGTGCCAAAAATATGTATATAAAATTTCTAATGATAATCCTGTCATGAATATTTATATTTTACAACTTGAATAGGCATGAAAGTCCATGCAAAGCAAATTGACCATTTGAACGGGCTAAAAATCAGCTAACTGGATATATCCAGCTGATTCCAGTGTGCTTCTTTGAGCATGCTAAGCTGACCGAACCCAAGCCCTTCTGTCGAACATTAGGCTTAGGGGATTCTGTGGAAATCAAATTTGTTTCTGAATTTTAATTTCAAACTAGCCTGTATTATACCAATTCTACTACATCAATATGCTTTTCTTGCTATCACAAGATTCAAGATGTGCAAGTTGATGAAATCAATGTCAATGAATTTTCATACTTTTCATGCTGCAGGAAGAAGAGGTGGCTGAAGCACCAAGACAGGAAGGCTCATTAATGTGTCTGTGATCTCAATTCTTCAAGGTATCCAGTACTGTCCTGACTGCACATACTATAATGACGCCATGACCAGATCTTGCAACGACCTGTGTTAAGAGCACAAACACACACTAATAAATTGGCACACCTGAGACAAACTCTCAGGTGAGTTGTTGTGATTGTCCTTTGCTCAGTATCAGCATGTTGGTGTCTCATGTGCGTCAATCATAAACATTTTATGCTTTCAACAGTTTTCTTAAATGAGTCAGTAAAAATCTTTAATCGAACCAGAAACGATAAAGCTAACTTTGTGCCATGGGTAAGTACTTTGGTGACTGCTGTTTTAAGTTTGTTCATAATCTAATTTTATCTGGGGATGCCCCCTCCTCCTTGGGGCCAGGGGTACCAAATTGATCCTTATTCAATTTGAGGTCCAATTCTACATTTTCAGCTTTTTCTTGAAAACTCCATGACAGCTTTTAACAAAACTTGGCAAGTGGCATACCTAAGTTCAAAATGGAACCCCCAAATTAGGAATTGAGAAACATCTCTCAACCCCAGAAGTGACAGCACTCCCTCAGTGCTATGAGAAGTAGATTGATGACTGCAGTTTCAAGTTTGTTCATGATAATTCAGATATGTTTCAGATGATGTATGATGAAATAGAGAATCTTCGAAAAATCTTCTTGTATAAAACCAGAAATACTCATTGTAAATACAAAGTGCATTAGTAAGTGTACTTTCAGTTTTGTTTGTTGGAGATCCAGGGGTGGCCCTCTTGCTGCAGGAACAAACTGGCAGCCAGTTTACAAATATTGATATTTTTGAAAATGCACAGTCAAATTTCCTTCAAACTCGGCAGGCATTATAGCCATTGTTATAAAATTATACGAATGGATACTTTATAACCTCTCTTTAGGTCCCCCGTAGCTCTTCAAGTTTCTCACTTTCCTCTTGGGTCATAGTCTGCAAGAATGTGTGGGAGGTGAACTTGCGATACTCAATTGAACATGAGACCCATGAATCTCTCTCTTTTTTTCTTTTTCTTTTTTAAACCAGTTGATGGGAGATGTGCTCCTCCCAAGATTGTGCCATTGCTGTCAAAAAATAGTTGCTTGCCTTAGAGGGCCAATGAAAATTAATAATTCATAATGCATGTATTTACGAAAACAATATCATGCAGTCTATTCATGGATAAGGCAAGATTTTTGTTTGGTCCTAAAAATTGGGGTTTGCCTCTATAATGACTGAAAGGCTTGTCACTTCTCTTCATAAGGATTGAAATTCAGAAGAGCAGAGCACACACTTTAGTGTTCGTATGCAAACCTAAAAAATGGGCAGCTTGAACTCCCAAGTTCATTGACCCTACCTACCAAAATATAAAGGATCCTTTATAAAGATCCATAAAAATTCCCAGATCACTACCAAAATTTAATTACATGTATCTGTTCCTTGTGTCATCCTAACCCTTACCTGTTGTGTGTAAGCATTCCCTCCCCTCTAGTAATAGGCAAAACACTCTGTACCTTGGATAGGACATTGAATGGAGAACCTATGTGTGTGTTTACAACACACGTACGTAAAAGATCCCACTTCATTCATTCATCGCAAAGAGCAGGGTGCCAACCTGAAGTGGTCCCCCTACTACCCACACAAGAAAACAGATGAATGATACCGACCCCTCATGGCTCACCTCGGGTACTAGTAATAGTCAGCAAATGGTATCAACCAGGCACACTGTGAATGAATGAATGAACCTGCATCAAGATCCGTTCATAACTGTGAGAGTTATTTTGCACAAAGACAAACAAACAAACAAACAAACCCCGATGAAAACTATAATCTTTTTCCTTGGCGGAGGTATTAATGATGATGATAATAATAATAATGATAATAATGATAATGATAATACAGTGCATGTGTTTTGTATGATTTGTCTAGTAAATGTACTCCAAGATGCATTGTCAAGCAGGAAAAGGAGATTTTTTTTTTTGAAAAATTTGGAAAAAAAAGGAGAAAACCAGTCATTCCTCACATGGTTAGTGTAGCATGTTTCATCAAATGCTCCACTCTGATAAACTGGGACTCGGATCCCAACGGAGCCACACCTTAGGGGGATGTGGTGTCTTGTGTACTACTGACATTCAAAATGCAAAATTTTAATTTACCCTAACCCTTTTATGTTTGATATTTGCCATGTAGCTGATAAGAAATTCACTTGAAGTCAGTATTTCTCTAACATTTTTTATGGTTTTAATGTTTATTAATGGAAAAATGAGCAAAGAGAATGGGATTCCATCGGGATTTGAACCTGAGACCTCCAGAATGCGAGCTCGGTGCTTTACCGACTGAGCTATAGAAAGCCCTTATACAGTGTTTGTCCGAGAAATCCATAATTCTCAATGCTCGTGTGGTCAGGAGCTATACAAGCATTGTGTGTCTTTGTGTGATGCACACACACACACACACACACACACACTTAAACCTGACGTAAACTCGGAGGATAATTCAGCTTGTGGAAAAATGCATTTGAATGCATTTATCCATATTATGAGTGGGATCACCGAAGTGAGGCAGCTTTTTGAATACGTAATAAACCCAAAAGGAAACTTACCAGACATAAATACAATTTATTAGTGGAAAAATGAGCAAAGAAATGGGATTCCATGTGGATTCGAACCCAAGACCTCCGGATTACTAGCCCGGTGCTCTACCGACTGAGCTATAGAAAGCCCTATACTAGTATATATTGTTCCTCCCAGGTTTTTATGTTTCACAAAATAATTTGTTTCAAGTTTACTGATTATGTTTCCATGCTTTCTTGCATTTGGTATGAATTACTGTTGGTATTACATGTACTAACAGTTACAAAACCGTATATTCTGTTTCAAGGTAACTGATTATATTTCCATGTTTTAATGTATTCTGTATGAATTACTGTTATTACATGTGCTCACAATTAGTGCCTATTTATATTTTGTTGTCATAATTTATGGTACTATGTTTTATGTAATTGTATCAATATGGTGAGTAATGTAAGTGTTACTTTATTTCATTATTATCAATTTCTTCACTGTGCCTATTATTATCATGAGAGTGATCATTCTGTGTAGCCGTATTCCCATATTAATTCAACAAATGCATGAACAATATATACTGGAATTACACATTTCAAAAGAAGAAGGGAGGTAACTATACACTTTGTCAGAGGCCCCCATTGATCTTGGAAACACAATGTTACAGCTTAATAATTTGCTAAGTAATCATTTCATGCATTTTTTTTTTTTTGCAAATTATATATATTTGATAATGGAAAAAAATGTTTCCTTTATTTATAATGACACACAAATCAATTGAGCTGTGAATGTATGCTAATGTATTCAGCAAATTTACAAAAAATGCTCGAATGCAAATTTACCAATACCAATTATCACATACTATTCATTTTTACAGTGTACTAAAATGAAAATGTAAGCAAAATATTAGAAATATAACATTTGCACAGGACCTACAAGCACAATCATTACCTTCTGCTGTCTTCTGTTTTCCCTTATATTGTGAACTTCATTAAAGTATATATATATATATATTTTTTTTTTTGGGGGGGGATATTTAGCATATATGCAATTTTTAGTGGAAAAAAGAGAACAAGTTACAGAGATGAATGCTGTCTTTTTGGAAATGAGAGAGAAAGCAAAGAAATCATTTTTAATGCTCACCAAACATTTTTGACACTGACTTCTTACATAATTATTTGCACCATAAGTGACCTTAGACCTCTATCCAGAAAAGATAATTGCGAAAAAAAAAACAGTAAAATTTTATACATCTTTACCTCTCTTTTTTTTTTTGAAAACTTTCCATCACTTGCAAGTCAACCCTTGATTACTAATATATAAGTTTGAATTGCCATGATGTGCTTACATTCCAAAAGCTCCAGTTTACTCTGAGAACAAATAAAAAGACTTTATTCTTGTGATATAGTGGTATCATGTTCTTTCTTTTTTTCATTGTTTAAAATTGTAATATATTTTATCCCTCTCTAGGTTTTACTCAGTAAGTCTTTTTACCATGTGAAAACATAAAACAATTATGCTCTTTTCATGTATTTCATTGTTTCTAAACTTTATTCAGTTTCTATATGAACCAAAAAGAAGTATGAAGCAAGTGCAACATCAATTTCTATGCAGGATTCATTAACCCGTTGAGGACGGGCTGATTTTGCTGCAACACGCATTTCTCATAGACACCTGCAGAATATACTTGGGACTCATCGTCAATAGGTTAAGAAATGCAAGCCACTGTGAATTGACAGTTTCTAATTGTACACAAATATATGTAGTAAAGAGCAACTTTAATGACATACATACTTATCGACATGTAACACCACACAAGTATATCCAATATGGGCAAATATGGTATCACTATCTGCACAAGACTTTAGGGAAAAAAAGTAATGAAGGAAGAATCCAGTTTTCTGCAGTCGCCAATGCACAGTGCAGTTAGTGCTAAAAATGCACTACACTGTGCATTTTTATCTGAAATTATGCTGCTGCATTTTAGTGACTGGCCTTGCATCAAATTACAATGAGATTTTTGTACACAGGCCTCCCAAAGCAGCCACCCATCAAAAGTGCTTGCCTGTTATTTGTGGCCTCAAAGGGATCGTACAGTTTTGGTTAAGACCTAAGTTCAGGTTTCTAACATTTTTTTTTTTTTTGTGAGATAATGAGGAGCCTCTTATGAAATAGGAAAGAGCATGTAATTCTATGAGGAATCCAACATTTATTTGATGAAAATTGGTTTTGAAATGGCTGAGATATCCAAAAAAGAGCGATTCTAATAAAGTGTGGGACCCACACTTTATTACGATCGCTTTGTTTTACTTTGTTTTTTGATGTTTCAGTCATTCCACACCCGATTTTCATCAAATAAACTTTGAATTCTTCTTAAAATGGTATGCTCTGTACTATATCATAAGTGTCTTCTTGGTATCTCGCAAAAAGTTAAAAGCCCAATTCTCATCTCCACCAATACTGTACCATCCCTTCAACAAACTCATCCATAAAGGTGGAAAAGATCTTGTTTACAGTGGCCACCTGTTATGAGGCGACGCCTAGTTTGTCTCCAACAGGCCACATTTTACTGTATATTGTGGCCACAAACTTTTCCCTTGGAGATTTTTATTACTATTTCACACCTACATTCCTACTACATAAAGGGACAAACAGATTACCATTTAAAAGTAAATGAAAGTTAATTATGTATGTAAGCATACACACACACACACACACACACACACACATAAATATATATATTATATATATTTAAATCTTTTTTTTTCTTTCTTTTTTTTTTGCATGTGTGTATATCTGAGATACCAGAATTGGAAATGCTTCATAGCCATTTACAGTGATATTTGTCTTGGTTACAGGCATGAGATGTGAATTATAGACATCACATGATGAAATACAGATAGGCTGCTAACCTGTGTGTATAGGGGCAGCTGTCTGCAAAGGCCATCTATTGTGTTTCGCTCCAGTGGCTGATGGACAGTGGCGTATCTAGGGGGGGGGGCAAGGGGGGCACGTGCCCCGGGCGCCACTCATTGGGGGCGCAAAAAAAAGAAGAAGAAAGAAAAAAGAAAAAAGGAAGAAAAAAGGAAAAAAGAAGAAGTAGAAGAAGAAGAAGAAGAAGAAACAACTCACCGGAAGGGCGGGGGAGAGGAAGAATGGTGTGGGGGGGGGGGGCAGAAAACCAAATAAAAAAAAGATAAAAACAAAACATAATGATGTCTCGGACAAAATGACAATGTTTATTGTGTTCACAAAAGAATTCCATGTTATGTAAACTGAAATACAACAATTTTCGGCTCGCTCGCAGCGCTCGCTCTCTAAATTTTATATGGAAGAAGAAGGTGAGAACAAAATGTGATGATGGCGCGGACAAAATGACAATGTCTATTGTGTTCACACATGTCATTTTATGTTTAGGAGGCAAATGTTTCATGGAGCAGCGGCTGCAATTTCTTTCGTTCTGAAGCGATCGCCAATTGGATCAAAAGAAGGCGCCAACGGTTTCGAAAATACGGGGGGGGGGGCGCCAAAACAAATCAAACAAGATAAGAACAAAACGTAATGATGACGTGGAAATATACAAATTTTGGCTCACTCACTCGTACTAATTTAGAGTATTTCTTCAAGTCCTCAGTTTGTTGGTAAAAATCTTCATCTATAAGGCCGTCACTATATCTTGATTAGACTAAGATTTGATAAGCAAAAAATGACAAGAGTTCCATGTTTTCAGAAGCTGAAATACAAAAATTTTCGGCTCGCTCGCTGCGCTCGGTCGCCAAAATTTATCAAAACAAAAAGGAGATAAAAACAAAACGTCATGATGACGCGGAAATATAAAAATTTCGGCTCACTCACTCGTACTAATTTAGAGTATTTTTTCAAGTCTTCAGTTTGTTGGTAAAAATCGTTATCTATAAGGCCGTCACTATATCTTGATTAGAATTGTAAGATTTGATAAGCAAAAAATGACAAGTTCCATGCTTTGTAAGCTGAAATACAAAAATTTTCGGCTATTGAACATTTAGCAGTGCTGTGTCATTTGGTTGCTGTGTATCATTTTTCTAACAGCATTAAGCTTTCATGAAGGTATGTCAGGTGTTGAACTACATAATACCAAGGAAAAGAGTTATTTTACACTCTTCATCTTATAACGAGTTATACCATGTTACCAGTGCTCTATTACAGGTAATTGTGTGCTCATTTTCTGCATGATCAATTCCTATGCTTTGTTAATGATAATAATAATAATAATATATAGGATATATAAGGCACCAAATCCATTTAATAATTAAATGCTCTCAGAGCAACCATATGCAAAAATACAAAATATGGAATACAAGTGCTGAGGTGCATAAGGAAAGAAAATGACCAAAATGACAAACAGTACAGGATATATTAAAATGATAACTATTATTGTAAGATGAATTAACTAAGTACTTCCTGAGATTATTCATAAATGCTTCAATGGAATTGATATTCTTAATAACTTGAGTGAGTTCCATAAAAAAAAAGACCTTGTGTGAGCAAAAGTTTGTTCACCCACTTCATGTGAAACTTTGGGCTGAAAAAGATGCCAGAGTTCAGGGAATATAGAAGTCTATAGGTAATGTATTGATTATACAGACCAATGTTATGCTGTGGAGCAGAGCCGTTTTAAAACGGTGAAAGAAAAGCTTAAGAATCTTAAAAACAATGTGATTTTCGATAGGCAACCAATGTTACCAATGTAATGTCAGTGTCTTTGTTGGAAAGGGTTACTACACGAGCAGCTGCATTCTGTAATTTTTGAAGTTTTGCTAGAGAATTATGAGGTGCACCAAGCAAAAGAGGCCATTGCCAAATCCAGAAGTAGGATACTTTCTTTTATGCAGAAAGGGCCTTGTGTATGATAAGATGAAATAAGACAAAAAATTCAAAATTCAAGATTGAAGTTTCAAGTTTCAAATTTATTTGCATTTCCATCAAATAAAGAAATGCATATTGCAGAACATATTTGTAATAATTGCAAAAAACCCATGAATTAACAAAGAACATGTGAAAATAAGTAACAAATGAAGAAAACGCAATTGTATTTTTTTTAATATGTATATATGCATATATATGCATATATAGTACAATTTCATTAATTAAGAATGAAAATGGAGGGTCCCAGGAAAAAGCAAAGCTTGTACCATATGGGACCCTTAGAAAATACGTAAGATGACAGCAAATAATGAATTAAGCTACAAAATGATATAAAACAAAATTGAGTAATTACAGGCAGATTAATCAAATCAATGTATTGATGCCTATAACATAAATTAGCTCTGTGTAATTTAGAATTGCATGCTACATATGGGTGTATATTCTGTTGTTGATATATATTTCGGAGTGCCTTTGACGTGCTCCAGAGAGTGATAGGAATTCTAGTATATTACTAACTCTTCTATCTTGCCATACGTAAGATGACAGCAAATAATGCATTAAGCTACAAAATTATATAAAACAAAATTGAGTAATTACAGGCAGATTAATCAAATCAATGTATTGATGCCTATAACATAAATTAGCTGTGTGTAATTTAGAATTGCATGCTACATATGGGTGTATATTCTGTTGTTGATATATATTTCGGAGTGCCTTTGACGTGCTCCAGAGAGTGAAAGGAATTCTAGTATATTACTAACTCTTCTATCTTGCCATACTCGGATGTCATTGCCATTTTAATATCTTTGTGTAATGACAGTTATACCCAGATAAAAGCGTTCATGGATTTTAAAAAGTGACAACTTGTGTGTCATCAACTTGCATTATGGATGCAGATTAAATTAGTTGATATCGCTGTCATATATGAATAATGCAGTCTCATTTTATAGTTTTTGCGCTTTATTCCCCAGCCAATTTCATTATTTTGTCATTCAATTTCATCGTAAGAAGTATTAATTTTCTTCAGATATGTTCAAGCATTGATCATCAATTCTTTCTTGTCTTTCAAATTAACAAATGTGGCTACTGATGTTACACTAAGGCCATCTATGCGCTCTGATTCATTACATGTGCAAACATTTTTGGCAATGGTTTAGTCATTTTTGTCAAAACTTGTCACCAGTTCATTCCCAATATTAAATTCGCATGTGAGCAAACAAGTTCTTGCATTCAAATTTAACCTGCATGATGTCTATTAAAGAGTATATTACCTGTACTGTATTCTAAATTTAATCATAAAAACATTAATATGCAGATCACACATGATGATGACAATAAATATTTGAAATGAAGATCACAAAAACAGTATTGACATCATACTGAAAACAAAGATGTCATATGAAGATTATTAACACGATATGATAATCATGATGAAAAGGATTTATATTGAATTTTAAATAAAATGTTGAGCAGAAGAAAAATCTGGATGTTTCCCATATTAATGAAAACTGCTGATCATGATGACATGATAAAACGTAAGAGTCACATGATTAAAATGACAAATCACACTTATTCATTGATAATGTAACATTATAGAATTGTTTATGTATATCATTTTGAAATTGAATGCTCAGTTTTGAAAATTGATGGCTCAATAACATTATTGAACTTTTTTGAAGTGCTTGCCCAGCCCATCGCTTTGCTTTTATTTGTGTACAAATTTGAAAATCAATCTCAAACATGAAATCTAATATTTACATCCAAATTTGAACTTATGACCCACTGAATAGGATGCCTAAAATGAATCGGAAATCACTATTAAGTTTGATATTGTTTGACCATAAGTCACTCCATTGCTTCAAACATACAAATTTAAATGTACGTCAAATGAAAATGGATGACAATTTTATGAAATCGGCTCGGAGTAGCTACTTTTAATTGGACTGTGTAATTTATGTCTTGTAGATTTAATTATTGACCTTTTTATGTAATGTAAAGTATGAGTGGAATTTAACATTGTATATTTGTGTTGGTGTGTGTTCATCATTTGAATTTGAAAACAAATTATCTTTTGTGTTGATTACTTCTGTGGCACATATATTTGGTACAGTTTCATTTTTCTTTTAATGTAACGGTTATGAAGGTGCCCTGCGAAATGTAAGGTATTAGTATCCAGTATATCGTAGTAACATAGAATAAAGTAAAAGGTTACTTGTGTTTAGACTATATTCTTTTGGTTCTATGTTCATTTTGTGCCAAAACTTTGTTTCGATTTTGGTAAATTTGGGAAGAATAAAACTATGTTTGCCGCAAACTTTCCTTTTAAAATACTGTGTGCGTCATTGTTGTGCAAAACATTTTAGTGAAACTAAAGATACAATCATGTGCATTCTATAGTGAATTAACCATATCACTTCATGTTCTGACCCACAGTTATTTGGCAAGTAGAGGTACAAGTCAGAAACAGAAAAACACAGTTATGTAATTTGACAACGGCTGCAATGAGCTTCTTTTAAACAAATGTGAAGAATATTACTGTCGTTAATACAGGTTTAGGATATGGATGAAGTGCAGGAGCAATTCTTCTGTTTTGATGCAGCCAAAAAAGAAAAAAAAAAGGGAAAGTTGTGGAGGGGGAGATAATGGTACATTGAAGGACTAAGTCATTACAAAGGTAAATAATACTGCATATATGTGTACTAAAACTCTTTCACCAGGGAGGTATGACATCCCTGAAATACATGAATGATATGGGGAAAAAAATGAGTTGATAAATATATATACGTATACGTTCATAGGTAATTGTATTCTAATGTCCTTGTGTAGACATATGCCTACCTGCTTACATACATATTCACACATCCTTACAGTTGTATGTATGTGTATATATATACACTATATATACGCACACATAATGTATATATATATATATACACAGTGTATATATGTTATATAAGTTGAAAAATTCAAATTTCTACCATTTCTGTTAATAATGCTTCTCTCGATTATTTCATTTGACTTTGATTTTTTTTGGGGGTGGGGTGAGTACATTATGTATATATGTATATATATATATATATATATATATATAATGCCAGAGATCAATCCTGACCAAAACGTACGAGTTGTCTCAATGTGAGGAATACGGTGTTTACACACTATGTGGGAGAAATCAAGTTTGAGTCGGACTTTGCTATCAACTTTTCCCTTTAATCAAACCTCGGGCATGTAATGGGTGATTAATTTGATTTATGTTGATTTATGTTTGATTTGTGGAAAAGCAATATTTCAGGTAATTCATATCAAATCATAAGATGTTACACTCTGTACAGTACATGATGTAAATTGTTGTATTTGTATATACTGTGTTCTCTTCGTGGATCCTGATTAAGGCTATGACAGATTTGAAAGCTTACCAGTATTGTATGGATATACAAATATGTGTGTATGTATGTTTATTGCAGTGGCGGATCCAGGGGGGGGGCGCAAGCGGCGCACGCCCCCCCCCCCCCCTTTATGAATGAATGAATGAATGAATGAATGAATGAATTATTTTATTAAATTAATGAATAAATGAATGAATTATTTTATTACCAAATTTAAGTTGAAGTTTACAATCACAGATAATTTATACAATCATTGAGGATACAATAATAATAATACAATTAACAGGAATACAAGACATGAAAGTATAGAATCAAACTTATCAACAATATGAATATGAAAGTACAAACATATTTACAAATTTGGTAAAAGGGTTCAACAAATAGCAACGCTAGTGGACGTTAACCCTTGAATACAGAAGAAGAATATATAAATTCAACAAGAAAATTATTTACATTATAAACCAGTTTATTTACACTATGTACAAGATTAACATTTTGAAATTGACAAGTGTACTTACATTACTTATATTATTAGAATTGAAGTTTTTGCTTTGTGGATTACAAAATAAACAGATCTATTCCAATTATGTGTATTCTTCCAATAAATTCTTTTTGAAGACTTTACAAAAAATTTTACGAGAGAATGTATAACGTAAATCAGTTTAAAGATTGTTCCATATTTTAACACCATAATATGCTATTGATCGCTTCCCTAATTCTGTTCTGACAGTTTTTAGTTTAAACTTGGACATTTCTTTGTTTCTTGTTTCGTATGTATGGTCAATATGAGAAAAATAATACGATGCTTTATGAGGTAGGTTATCATTCACTAGATCATAGATAAATATTCAATTAGGTATCTATATTCCTTAAATACATCCAATAATTTTAGTTCATACAATAAAGGTGCTGAGTGATGCCTGAAACTTTGGAATGTTATCACTCTCGACATTCTCTTTTGTAGAATTAGAATAGGATTTAAGAAAGTTTTGTTTGTTCCGCCCCAGACCTCAGATCCGTAGGTTATGTGAGGTAGAATAAAAGCATTGTATAACAGTAGCAGTATTTAATTGTTTAGAGACGAAGTGTCGTATCCTGTACAAAAGTCCTATTTTTTTGCTTAAAACAGTGCATACATTATTTGATGTGTTTCTTCCACAGATTCCGAGAAAAGATATTGAATCAACTGACTCTAAAACAGATTCGTTAATTGACAATTGACCAAATATTTCAAATTTTCTACGCCTGCTTTTAAAAATCATATACTTAGATTTATTAATATTAACTGTTAGCTTGTTTGAATTACACCATGCAACCACATCTTTTATACTCTTACTAACATCTGCTAAGTTTATATTGTGCTCATTTGCATTGAAAGTATGAAAAAGATTAGAATCATCGGCAATAATCTAAAATTGAAATATGAAGTTGAATTGGGCAAATCATTAATATAGATGAGAAAAAGTGTTGGACCCAAAACAGATCCTTGAGGAACACCACACAAGATCAATTTATTTGAAGATATGCAGTCATTATAACATACAAATTGTTGCCTGTCTTTTAAATAATTCCGAAACCATTGCAAAGCTAAACCTCGGATTCCGTAATGTTCAAGCTTTTTAAGAAGAATTGTATGATTTATCGTGTCAAAAGCTTTTGCAAAATCAATGAAAACTCCGATCGTTGACCGCCCCTCATCAGTACTATTTGTAATTTGATTAATTTTCGAAAAACAAAAGAAATAAAAAGAAAAACATGAAATGAGACCCCCCCCCCCCCTCCCTTACATAATTCCTGGATCCGCCCCTGCATTGTTATGGAGGTTAAATTGGACAAACACAAGACCATCATAACCACAAATAACCCAGCTTCTAAAACAAAATGCATGGTTTGTTCATCCATCTTGTGGAACTGTGTTTCATTTCAATCTTCCTCCGCGGAAGAATGAAGTGCCAATACAATATGCATCCATAACAATACTCAGCATAGTTGTAATACATCGTCGTCCTTTTTTTCTCGTTGAATTTGTATCAAGAAAAAATGTGTTATTATGCCGCAATCGTGGAGGCGCCATGGAGACGTCGGGGCGACGTTTCCGCGACTTCCGGGCACAAGAATTGTCACCTGTCGCCCAGACTTTGTCCGAGAGAGCAGACATTTTTTTTTTGGGGGGGGGGGGTGGGAGGGGGAGGGGGTCAGCCGCGGGCGACGTCTGTTAAGGTCTTAAAGTGTAACCCGGTCTTAAAGTGTAACTCGGTGCCTAGGCTTCTGAAAATGTGTCTCGCATATAGAGCGCCACCTGCGGTTTTGGATAAGTTTATAGGCCAGTTCTTTCTGTCGTCTGCTCACACACCATCCGTGGTTTTGAGTACGTTATCAGCCAGTTCTTTCCGTCTTCCACTCGCTTGCTGTAAGAATTGCACTTTGAAAGTTTCGAAAATGAATTGCAGAGTATTGTTATTGTGGTGTTTATTCCTGTTTACATCGCTATTTGAGTGTCAGTGTCAACCACGTCCAGGCAGAAAATCAGATGATGGCGAAGAAAGGCTCGGCGAATGGCAAGAAGATGGACAGTCATTTGCGTGTCGAGGCAGTGGTGATGCTGGTACCAGCGATGATGACCAGCCTTCTGGTAGTCACATGGGCAGTGTCACTGTCAGTGACAATGACAGTGACTCTGAAACCGTGAGTATGTTTGTATCCTTAGGCCGTGCCTAAGGCACTACCTTAATATCTAATGAATGAACAACTGCCAGTTAAGTCCTAAATAAAATGATGAAGTGTGTCTGGAATGCACAAAACTTTCAGCTGTTTTTCACTAAATTAAGGGGAGACAGTGTTTACAGCAGATGAAACCTTCAACTTGGGTTTAAAATGTGATTCCATTGACTTTCAACTTCAATGCTATACTCTGGGGTAACTTGAAAGGAAATTTGGGGTTTCTGAAGTTGCTACTAAGCCTAAGCCATAAGGTCATTTTTAGTTTATTGCCCCCTTCATCTTAAAAGCAGGAACATTCTGTGTTTGAATTTCGATGCGACATCTCGGGGAGTTCTGAAGTTGAAATAATGAATAAATAAATTATATATGTATATATATATATATATATATATATATATATGTATAAACTGAAGTATTTCTGATCTGACGGTTCTTGGTTTCATTCACTTGGAATTTAGAGGAAATTGAAATCAGATCACACTGTAATTTCGAAATACCTTTCCCCAGGAGCACCACAGAGCCCAATGCATGCATTAGCAGAACCAAAAACAGTATAAATCCCAGTGTAATACGCAGGGTAGGCCTACCTGTTTGGAATCTTGCGTCTCATCAGTGTTTTGTGCCATTCGTTCAGACTCAAGTTATTTAAACATGCCAAGTCTGCTAAGTACATTGTAGTATGAATGTGTGAAAATTTCATTTGTGATTCACTTAAAAACAATTGCATGAGATTTGGTACAAATTATTTTGACTTAATTTTCAACAAGATATAAAAGTACAGTGTATAAATTTATATTTCATCCAATAGATACCTATAGAGTGAGATATGGAAAAACCCTGCAGATACCATACTAAAGGTCCCAGCGGGCCGCCTTAGATACGAAAGATTATTGTGTGGGGATGTTGTGAGTGCTCCTAATTAGAATGATGCAAACTATAAATTATAAATAAATGCTGTAGGTAGTGCTGTATGACTGGGGATCCCCGCCGGAGATGTATTCTATCTACTTGAGGCATAGCTTTAAGTTTAAGAGTGAGCGTGTCAAACTTGTATCGTTCATAAACTGACTGCATTTTAGAAAGCTGATGGTTATATAGTTCAAGCGAAATTCTATACCAAATTTTGGGTTTCTTATCTGTAAATTGAAAAAAAAATATGATCTCTATTGGCAACTGTAAATTTCTGTAAGCTAAGTTTGAGTAGCGTGCTCTTTAGTAGACGAGGGTCACCGTATAATAAGTATAATAGACACAGTGATACTAGTGGTCACACATAGGTAAGTCCAGTTCAGCCAGTTCGTATCATTTTATTCGCTGAAGGCAGGAATACATTGCAGACGCACAATATGTTATAACTGATACTTTACAGGAAATAAAAGAGGAAATTATAACTACACTTTCTGCATATACGATAGATATTTATTTAAGAAGGCAACCTAAATATCGAAGGGGGAAGTTCTGACACCATTTTATTATGGTCATAAAATTTTATGAATGATCATTCCGCTCTGCTCTGGTGGTTGACAACACAATAGAATGTGGCGGTCAAGTGTTCAGGCAGTAATCTAAAACAAAAGGGCACATAGAGGTAGGTGGAGTATGGTCAGTGGGGAGTGTCCACTTTCCACATAAACCAGTGCGTCATGAAGTACTTCAAGGACGTTAATCGACTCATGTGAGGAATGGGGATAAATACGCAATTTTGCGCCCCGCCATTCAAAAAAGCAAAACCCGTAATCATTCGAATAGAAATATAGCATTTTAAATCGCTGAAAGGAAATGTGTAAATTAGCAATAGAAAAAGTATAGGGCCTACATAATGATCAGCAGCAGAACATAAATCAACTTGACTAAAATAAATAAAAATTAGCGAACTAAGTAAAAGTGTTGATTTACATGATTGC
Organism: Diadema setosum; assembly: GCF_964275005.1. Classification (NCBI taxonomy): domain Eukaryota; kingdom Metazoa; phylum Echinodermata; class Echinoidea; order Diadematoida; family Diadematidae; genus Diadema; species Diadema setosum. The sequence continues at coordinate 8,791,056 of NC_092695.1, forward strand.
CGGATATGGAAGACATATTAAGCGCATGAAACATGCTAGAAATACAAGAGCTAACAATGCAGCTGATAATTACAGCAAACAAAACAGAACTAAGAGCCCGTGGTTACTTAAACTTGTGGTATAATATGTTATAAGACTAGTGATACTTTACAGGAAATAAAAGAGGAGATTATAAATATATACTTTCGGCATATACGACAGATATTTATTTGGGAATGCAACCTAAATATCGAAGGAGAAAGTTTTGACACCATGGTCATAAGATAAATCAACTTGACTATGAATAGAAATTGGTGAACTAAGTAAAAGTGTTAATTCACATAATTGACGGATATGGAAGACATAAAACGCATGGAACATGCTAGAAATACAAGTAGTAACAAAGCAGCAGATAATTACAGCAAACGAAATGGCTTAAAAAGACAAGATAAGCATAAAACATTGGGCATAATCAGTCAAATCTAGAATATGAAAAGTTGTCGTACGAACTGTCGGCCGTGTAACAAAATGAACATAATAACATTTTTGAAAAGCTTTAAAAGCGGTCTTGTCCTCTTTCAATTTATCAGGATTCATAGTCGCATAGACCTTATACGATATGCAAGAGTATGTTCGCTCGAATAAGCATAGGCCTATATCCAGTAGGCCTTGAGCCTTGAATTTATATGTACTTATGCCCCAAACTGACACCGTATGCAGGCAGTATGGCTATCAATACAACTGCGATTGTTATTATGAAATCCAGCCTCTTTTGGTCTGTCACTGCATGGAAGAGGGGCAAATACAGGTGGGTGGAGAGTGGTCAGTGGGGAGTGTCCACTTTCCACATAAACCAGTGCGTCATGAAGTGCTTCAAGGTCGTTAATGGTGTCATGTGAGAAATGGGGAGAAATACACAATTTTGGGACTTCATTGCTAATCATTTAATGCATGTGGGAAGTTCTGGTCATAAGTCTTATCATAATTGCTCCTCTCTGAGGGCAAGGACATGGGCACATTCCAGCTGGCCATGCTGACGTCATAGACAAGCTGTATGGGCATAAAATTAAATGTGTATGAGCAGTATTATTGTAAGCACCTATGTGCTTAGGAAACAACCCAAGCCAATTTTATCATTTTTTTTTCAATTTATTCATTAGGGGCTTTTCAATCAACGCCTTGCGTAATAGTATAAACATATCAAGTGAACAATAAAGTTTATGATGGATGAAGAGAGAAAGTTAGGAATTATCCCAGGTCAAATTTGCGTGTCTTGTCACTGGAGTCAGGCACATAGTTATTAATGATAATGAAAGGACATTTATATTGCGCAGCTACTATAATAATATACTCTACTGCGCATTACAAAATGACATGCATACAAGAAATTCAAACAGAAAATACACTACTTCAAGAGATGACTTTTTAACCTGGCCTTAAACTCATTAATTGTGACTGCTTGTCTGACAAACAAAGGGAGATTATTCCATAATTTTGGTGCAGCGTACAAAAATGCCCTGTCACCAAGAGTAACTTTTGATTTCCCCGATGGATATTTCAATAATGTTTGATCCCGTGAACTCCGAAGATGATAAAATGATGTACCGTTCTTTTAGCAAGGCATATGAGTGGTATAGGTGTGAATTTCACACCTATACCACTCATATGCCTTGCTAAAAGAACGGTACATCATTTTATCATCTTACTCTGCAGTGAGATCATGTCCAGCTGGCTGCTACTGTTTGGCTAATGTGATACTAGTACACTTGTTGTCACAACTCTACAGTGCTTGAGCAAGTTGAGGGAGGGAGAGAGGTATCATCGAAAAGTACAAATACATTAATGTATGAGCTGCTCAGATGTGACGTATTTGATACAAACAAAACAATTTCACACCTATACCACTCATATGCCTTGCTAAAAGAACGGTACATCATTTGTTTGTGCTTTAACACATGTTATTACAGTTGACAGAAATTTTGCATGAAAATTTATGCACAAGTTATTTGGAAATTTCTATACAGACGAGCAGCACATCAATGGTTTAAAGGGACATTTCAGACCATTTTCATAATTTCACATCATTATGTTACATAAATCGACAACTCCATAGATTTGGGGAGTTTATTGTGGTTCTTGAGCAGCGAAACAATACTTTGAAAAACCCTAAACAAATTACACCGAACAAGGATGACATTGGAGGTTCATATATTTCAGAAATGTAGCAGTGTAATTTCGTTACAATATTGCTTGCTTCAGAGTTCACCTGTCTATAATGTATCCATGCCTTCTTCTTTTGTTCTGCTTCCTTGAGCCCCAACTCATGCATTCTTATGGTGACTCTGCCATGTCATCATCCTTGTTCATTGTAATTTGTTCTAAATTTTGAAAATATTTTTTTTTCTTCATCCCAATTATCACAAATTCTGAAACTCTATCCTCGGTATAGCTAAGTTATAGTTGTTCAAATGTCTGAAAATCATCCGGAGGTCTCCTTTAACCCCCCCCCCCCCCCCCTCCATTTACAAACCAAGTGCATATATAATGTCTGAGGAAATCAAAGAGCACGAAAATTGATTTAAAATATGTATTACTATTAAGAGGATCAGTTAATGAAACTCAAAAGTCTGAATGGAGCATGATCAAAAAGTGAAACAGGTTCATTATTTTTTTTTTGAAAATATGACTTGATCTGTACATTTATTATAATATCGTAAGAATAACAATTTAGATGAATTTTGAAATATTTTTTCTCCCTCGATCCCCCTTTTAGGCAAGACATAGAAAAAGGACAAGGCAACCATCAGCAATGGACCACGAACTCTACACTCTACAAGTAGGTTGTCAATGCTCTCCGTGAGGGACATCATGGAGCAACAAAGAGAGCAAAAAGTGAAAATAAGGACTGGTATAAAGTAAACAGATTCATCCGTAAATGGCCAACAGTGCGGATAAGGACCACTTATAACCCAGTCTCCGGTTTGCGAGAAGACAGACTCGTCATGCCATCGGAAGATGGCACTAATAGAATTATGTTACATAAAGATGAACTTGACATGGTGATATCAAAATTTTTCCGTGAAACACTTGGAGATGGTGCCACGAAATTGAAGACAAGGATAGATAGTTTATTCATTGGCATGACTAAAAAGGGAATACAAGAATGGCTGAACAGAAGACAAGCAGTTCAACAGAATAAGCCCCTCTTCACCAATGTAGCACCGCTCATTCCCATCGAGGCCAAAGAAGTCATGGAGCGAAACCAAGTTGATCTTGTGGATATGCGAAGTCTATGTGATGTAGGCCCTGGGACAGAATACAAATATGTTCTATCTGTAATTAATGTTTTTAGTAGGTACCTGTTCTTGAGACCTGTCCGAACAAAGTCATCAGAAGAAATTGCACAACAATTGGAAACAATCTATACTACATTTGGTCCTCCACGCATTCTTCAGTCAGACCAAGGTCCAGAATTTAAGGGCGCTGTTAAGAAATTGATGGCCAGGATGAACGTCAAAGTAATAATGAGTGCACCATACAAGCCCCAGTCACAAGGAAAGGTATGTATATAGGCCCAAACATGTACTAGGAAGAATCAATTCATTGCAGAATTTCTCATAAAGTGCTGATACCGAAAGTTTGTTCTGTCTTTCTTCCTCGACTTGCTCCCCTTTTGTACTTTTTGGTATTCTTATTTTCTGTTGATTTCATATCTCATGGAAGGAAACATTTCTTTTTTGTTTTACTCGTATATAACCACTTTCTTCTATGAGCCAATATAGAAAACTATCGAATCGCATACATTTCTGAATGTATTTTCCGTTGGCATTAGTCATTGCAGCGGAAAAAGGTACTTCTCCGGCCACTGGCTTTAATAGTTCCCCCCCCCCCCCCTCCGAAAAAAAAAAGAATCCACTCTGGAATAATGGGGTTTCGCTGGTCCAGAATGTGTTTTATGGCATTTTGGTCAGGTTTCGTTTCGTTCCGTTTATTTCATTTTCAAAAAAGAGTGTCAATGTAGAAATATATCATGAGAAAAAATCTTAATTTTCGTCGTCATAAAAGTGTCATAGGACAACTGTTAGGCATCCAATGTCATCCAGTCTTCATATATATTACACATATTAACATTGTTTTAAAAAATACCTTAAATATACTGCATGAGATCAAGTGTCTGACCAAAAGGACCTCAGATGGCCGTAGAATGGAAATTTTGGCACCTCTTATATAATTTGGTATACAATACTGTATTCATTAAAAAATGTAAAGATTTCATAATTTATTTAAAAATCTTCCTAAAAATATGTTTTCATAGTCCAGTGATTGATAGCAATTGTTATGTATTATTATGTTATTATGTACAAAAACTTAAGTGTTTATTTATATGTCATGTTTAAATGGCAATGTCAGAATGTACATGAATAATTTCGAACAACTATTTTCTTCCACTCTTTCAGACCGAGCGAAGTCATCCTTCATGGAAGACACAGTTAAGACTGATGATGAAAGAAATTTGCACCGATCTCAATACTTTCAAGTAGGCTGACTCCCTGGAAAATATCAACAGATTGTACAATGAAGCATATCACAGTTCCCTAGGTATATTTCCTTCCACTGTGATTTATTTCAATTGATTACTTATTTCAATGAAGGGTATAGGACTTTGGCATTTAAGCATCAGGGTTGGGCAACTTTTGTCAAATTTTTATGCTTCTGGTATTCTTTTAAAGGAATGCTCTTCAAGCCATACGAAGTAGAGAACTAGTTCTTTTATTTGAAAGGACATCGAATTCCATTTAATTGCATTTAGTGTGTATTTTGCTTTATTTGTTAACATTAGCATATTACGATAAGGCCATGGCCTTAAGGTAGTGACTGTTGATTCTTGTTACAGTGTTGATCATATAAGTATTTATCTTCTCTTTGATTGTTTGAATTTTCGACTTGATCATAGTACAAGGTTGGACAACTCTGATGTGATATACAACAAGGGGTTAGTCGTCCACAGCTGGAAATTAGATTGGCACAGATTGACTTACGGGACTCTTTTTATGAAGCATTTTTTAAGCTGTGAAAGGTAATGGATCCCTTTATTTACCAAAATAAAGATTAATTTGAACGTATGTACACAATTATGAGTTTAGAATCTTCGACAAAGTTAGGGAGTTGAAGGTGAGTTTTGGTAGAATGCTATTGATCATTACATTTTGAAGGAATTTTTTCTCTCCCTTCCCATTATTCAAATTGTTGACAATACGTCTTTGGAGTCCCTTGTATGCACTGGACTACGCCCTGGACTACATTCAAGTGCAGATAGCACCTTAATCCATGCACCCAAAACAATCAGTTTAAAGGGGATGGCTAGTAACTGATCAGTGGGAATCAGTGGGAATGCTGGAGGATGATTGTTACAATCCTTGTGGGATTCATTTAAGAGTACATTATATATCTATTGTTGTGTGAAAATTATTTGCTTCAGAATGGTCTCATATTCAAGTAATGTGCAGTTTAATATTTCCAGGTTAGCGTGCCTGGTCAGTGACGTGGCATTAATCTGCACATTGCTTGAATATGAGACCGTTCTGAGGCAAATAATTTTCATACAACAGTAGATATATAATGTACTCTTAAATGAATCTCACAAGGATTGGAACAATCATCCCTCAGCATTCCCACTGATTCCCACTGATCGGTTACTAGCCTTCCCCTTTAAGAGCGGGGGACTATGATTTTGTGACGGCTGCCCCGCGATTGTGGACTAATTTACCTCGGTTCGTCCGCATTTCCCCATCCCTTGATGTCTTCAAGAAGAATCTTAAGACTTTCCGTTTGTTGATGCCAATCTGTAACTGAATGTTTTTGTAAAGTGCTGTGAAACCAGTCATTGACTGTGTAAGGACGCTATATAAATGATCTGATTGTACTAAAGTATTGTATTGTATTGCACTATGTCTGTGTGTGTGTGTATCCATCATGTACGATATAGTATTCAACATTTAGCTTACATGTATATAATTGTTAACATTTCATCAAAAAGTTCATAACAAACATGTGCTGAGGCAGGTCAATAAACTGATCATGCTCAACATGTTTCGTAAGAATGACACTTTTGCTAAAGGAGCAAACGGGATGCGTATAATATTTATAGAAACTCATCTCATTTACATGCTGCCTCTATAGTTGGAAGAAAAAACATGTCCTTTGGGGTGCCAGAATTAACATGCATGTCAACAGGTGATAACTGATTGACCTCAGGGGAGCGTTTGTCCCCCCTCCCCCTCCCCCCCCCCCTCCCCCTTCACCCTGTGCTCTTGTTTAAAGATATGTTACATCCATAATATATCATGAAAACATGTATTTTATCTTGATCTTATCTTTAAAGGGATGATTTACCATTTGGAGATGAAACAAAAACGCAGCATTAGTGCTTTAAAATAGTTCTCAAATGTGAGTTAGGGATGGAAACAACCAATGTAAAAATCTGAATAGGTAAAATCGATGTTAAGTATTGTTGAATATACAACATGTGAACAACAGTTATAATAAAAATGTTTCCAGACTAACCCGTCTACAGTTGCGGTTTATCGAGAAAAATACAGATAGCTCCTTAGGTTTTATCGCGAAAATTTTATATGGTAGGATGTTTTGTGGTACAACAGACGTACACATATGCATTAAATGTCATATCTTGAACATTTCTTAAATCACTGTTCCCAAAGGTAAACAGGACCTTTAATAGGGACTTCTCCATTCGAGGTTTTTTTTTGGTCGCAAATCAAATCGCGATTCAAATATGCTGCGTGTTGGAGCTGCCCCACCAGCACCAGAGGCAACGGCGTAAATCCGTACTGAGGAGTGGGGGGGGGGGGGATGGTCACCATCACCACGATTACAAGCCCATAACCGGACCGGGGGGGGGGGGGGAAGAAGCTTGGTGCCCCCCCCCCCCCCACACACACACACACACTTTACAGGGACCGGATGTCCCACTCGTTTGCATGAAATATAAAGTGGGAGGAAAGTGGCAGCAAAAATATGAAGACTTTTTGTTCTTGTTGCTTTTTTTTTTTGCTTGTCAGATGACTTTCGGCGGAAAATCAGACCTTAAAAGTATGAAGACATTTTTTTTTTTGTTTTTTAAATATCTGTGAGAGGGAGCGGAGCGACCGAACGGGGGGAGGGTGTGTAGGGGGGGTATCCCTCTCCCACACGAGGAAGATTTTGCATTTTCAGACCTGAAATTCAGCGATCTGGTGCACACTTTTGGTGAAAATTTTCTTTTCTTCTCTTAAAATAAAAATAAGAAAATGAAATATTCACAACTAGACTTGGAATTTGTCAACACTGACAAATTAGGTGATCCGATTTTTTTTTAGTCGATGATTCGAGTCCTGATCGCAATAGGCATGACCACACAGGTTTCATCTGTGTTTAATGACATTGACCGTGTGATGTTTTAATTCTCATTTAGAAAAGAGAGTCAGGTCTGCCACCTTTGGTACCAAATTCCGTTCACACTATAACGAGGATACAGAATGAAGTATATTTGATCATTGAGCCCACTTTGCACAGCCAAGATGGCATCTGAACAAAAAGTGATTACTTTGTGAAATGATCGATGTGACGTGGTCTTTGCGTGTGCAACATAGGGAAGAGATAGGACATGTATTGACTAAAATACAGGATGAAACATTTATGATCTTTGACCCTTATTTACATGTCAAGACGGTGTCTGATCAAGTAGTTGTTATTTTATGAAATAATGTACGTACCATGAACTAAACATGTGCAAAATATGGGGGTGATAGGGGCTATTCTTCTTGAGTTATTGCAAAGAAAATTGGAGAAAGAAAAAAATATGAAAATACATCGAAGATAACCTTTAATTTTAACCACGTTTTCGGACGTGATCCCGACACCGTATGAAAAACAAAGGGGACACGTACGATAGCGCAAAGTCTCAGCTACAACATATTAAAATCTGGGAGAAATTCACCGAAGGGTAAGTGAGCTAGTACTCTTTTCGAAAAATCAATGATTTGAGTCCTGATCCCAATAGGCATGACCGTAAAGGTTTCATCTGTGGTTATGGACATTGGCCATGTGATATTTGGATTCTCATTCAGAAAAGAGAGTCAGGTCTGCCATCTTTGGTACCAAAGTCGGTATACACTATAACGAAGATACATAATGAAGTATATTTGACCATTGACCCCACTTTGCACAGCTAAAATGGCATCTAAGAAAAAACTGGATATTTTGTGAAATGATCTTGGTACCGTGGTCTTTGTGTGTGCGAAATATTGGAAAGATAGGACATGTATTCACCAAGATACAGGATGATAAATTTATGACCTTTGACCCTAATTTACCTACCCAAGATGGTGTTCGATCAAGTAGTTGTGACCTTATAAAATAATGTACGTCACATGAACTAAACATGTTCAAAATATGGGGGTACTAGGGAATGTCTTTCATGTGTTATTGCAAAGAAATGTGCAAAAAGAAAGAAATATGAAAATACATCGAAGCTAAGCTTTAATTTAAGCAAAGTTTTTCGACGTGATTTCGACGTCGTATGAAAAAAAAAAACGGAGGACACATTACCGATAGCGCAAAGTCTCAGCTAACACATTAAAATCTGGGAGAAATTCACCGTAGGATAAGTTAGATAGTGCTCGATAAAGACAGTCATGTTGATTTTCATTTCAAGAAAAACTGCACTCCTATAGAGATAACTCGCAAATGGATCAAATTTGACAAGGTTACATTCAATCTATTTTTACGAGGTGAAGACTTCCTCCAGCGAAATTTTGGATTGATTAAAACTGATAGAGTATTAAATAAGCTACAGCATACTGAAATCTGGGTGAAAATTGACTAAGGATAAGTGAGATACGCTCGAGTAAACTTGAAATTTGATGACGTCATTTTGAAAATTTACTTGTTTTGATTTATTAAGAAATTTGGTATCTTTTCATCATTTTTCCAGCATTGCCAACCCATGAAATGACATGTACAACTCATCAGCTTTCAGAATATGTAAAGAAAATGGGGGGTCACCGTCCATCCTGACGAGTAAAATCGGATTTAAAATTGGCGGTTTTTTGGCATTGTTGTACTGTATATCGCCATTGACGCACGCGCGGAATTTCAACTTTGACGGGCCCGTATGACGTCATTTTGAGTGGGATTGACTTGAAACTTGGTAGAAATATTCCTTGACATTTCAGACATCCGATCAAAGTGAAAAAACGGGAAATTTTCATTGCATATGAGCTGTGCGTGCGTATATGTGCGCGCGCGTACGCGTCCGTCCGATTTTTTCAATTTTTCAAAAAATGCTCCAAATGGTCTGAAACGTGTGCAGAAAAATTTTGAGCTCGATTTGAGGATACAAATATTTCAACGCGCGCGTACGCGCACGTTTTAAGAGAAAATATGAATTTTGAGAATATGAGTAGAATGCGCATAACTTGAAATATATGTGACGTAAATTTCATTGAAAAACTCTATTCCATTAGTGAGATATGATTGAGAATGTGTTTTCATATAATGACGTCACAGTGACGTCACGGTCGACTGATCACTATTATACATTAGATCTGTCGTCTTTGGGACATGATACATATATGGTATAATTTTGAAATTGATAGGAAGAGGACTTTCTGAGCTAACCTCTACACAAATTTTGTCCAGAAATAAAGAAGAAGAAGAAGAAGAAGAAGAAGAAGAAGAAGAACCAACAAAGAATCCGTACAGATACAGAAGGTGATCCGAGAGGATACTCGGATCACCTAATTATTATTGAAAGACTAAATCGTGGTATTTCAGCTCTTGCTCCGCCTGTGCGACATCACTGTGAAGGCCTATACCAAATAATGGGGCCTATCACCGGCGTAGACAGGATTTCATAGGAGGAGCGGTTATGTGAGGGAGCGAAGCACTTTTAAACGGGGGGGGGGGGTATAAATCTTTTTGCATTGAAAATTTTGACATTTTACAGTCCAAAAACTGCCGTTTGTAGCTATATTTTCGCTTTGGAAATTAAGGGGGGCACACCGGGTGCAACTGCTGTCAATCACTGGCAGCAACATCAGGAGAATGGCCGCTATTTGATAGCGATTAAATGCGAGCGAGCTTGAAAATTTTGACTTTCTACAGTCTAAAAACTGCCGTTTGTTGCTATACTTTTTCGCTTTGGAAATTAAGGGGGGCCGCGCCGGGCGCAACTGCTGTCAGTCACTGGCAGCAACATCAGGAGAATGGCATAGCGGTCAAATGCGAGCGAGCGGAGCGAGCGAGCTTGAAAGTTTTGACATTTTGCAGTCCAAAGACTGCCGTTTGTGGCTGTATTTTTTCGCTTTGGAAATTAAGGGGGACACACCGGGCAAAACTGCCGGCAATTACTGGCAGCAACATCAGGAGAATAGCATAACGAATAAATGCGAGCGAGCGAAGCAAGTGAGCTTGAAAATTTTGATATTTTACAGTCCCCCAAACTGTCCTTTGTGGCTGTATTTTTTCGCTTGGGAAATAAAGGGGGCGCACCGGGCGAAAACTGCTGGCAATTACTGGCAGCAACATCAGGAGAATGGCATAATGATTAAATGCGAGCAAGCGAAGCGAGCGAGCTTCAAAATTTTCACATTTTATTTACAGTCCAAAAACTACCGTTCGTAGTTATATTTTTCGCTTTGGAAATTAAGGGGGACCGCACCGGGCGCAACTGCTGTCAATCACTGGCAGCAACATCAGGAGAATGGCATAGCGATTAAATGCGAGCGAGCGGAGCGAGTGAGCTTGAAAATTCTGACATTTTAGAGTCTAAAAACTGCCGTTTGTAGCTATACTTTTTCGCTTTAAAAATTAAGGGGAGCCGCACCGGGCGCAACTGCTGGCAATCACTGGCAGCAACATCAGGAGAATGGCATAGCGGTTAAATGCGAGCGAGCGGAGCGAGCGAGCTTGAAAATTTTGACATTTTACAGTCCAAAGACTGCCGTTTGTGGCTGTATTATTTCATTTTGGAAATAAAGGGGAGCGCACCGGGCGAAAACTGCTGGCAATTACTGGCAGCAACATCAGGAGAATGGCATAATGATTAAATGCGAGCGAGCGAAGCGAGCGAGCTTCAAAATTTTCACATTTTACAGTCCCAAAACTACCGTTCGTAGCTATATTTTTCGCTTTGGAATTTAAGGGGGGCGCACCGGGCGCAACTGCTGTCAATCACTGGCAGCAACATCAGGAGAATGGCATAATGATTGAATGCGAGCGAGCTTCAAAATGTTCACATTTTACAGTCCCAAAACTGCCGTTCGTAGCTATATTTTTCGCTTTGGAAATTGAGGGGGGCGCACCGGCCGAAAACTGCTGTCAGTCACTGGCATCAACATCAGGAGAATGGCATTATGGTTGAATGCGAGCGAACGGAGCGAGCGAGCTTTAAAATTTTGATATTTTACACTCCAAAAACTGCCGTTTGTAGCTATATTTTTCGCTTTTGTTTGTCCCACTTTTATGGGAGAACCATCCCCCCCCCCCCCGGTCGACGCCTCTGCATATGAGGGTGCTTTTGTTAAGTGAAAGATCTGCTGCACACTCTTTGTTGAATTAGGGATATATACGTCAATGTCAAAAGTGTACAAAGTTTATCGAAAGGGATCCTGTATAGCGGAGCTTTTGCATACTTATGATTGCAATAGAACGATCTGGTGCATAGTTCTGGGGATATTTGGACACTTTTCCATTAAGAAAGTTCGAGATTTGTCCTCATCTCGGGAATTGCTTGGGGGATAATGATTTGTCTGCCTAAACACTTCCAAAGGGGCGGGGCAAATGCCCCTTTGCCCCCCCCCCCCCCCCCAGATAGATTTGACGCCCCTGATCTTCCCTGGGAATGCCCATAGATGTATCCTGACTGAGTAATCAGTCACTGTCGTTTCTCAGGAATGATTCAGGAAATGGAGGGGGTTCAATTATGACGATATAGTTTTTGTTATTGTTTGTTTGTTTGTTTTCGTACATATTTTGCAGATGGTCCCCAGTTACTCGCGTCATAGCATGTTTCCATGTAGGCCTATACTATTTGACGTTGTCAACGTCTGAGCCATACCTTACAGTGACTGTATGTCGATGTTACTTTCTTCGCGAGCGAGCGAAGCGAGCGAGCGCTTGAGAAAATTATGTATAAATTTTCCTACAAGATAGAATACTGTTTGAACAGCTATGTTACCTGTCTGAAGGCCGGCGTACAAACGTCATGCAATAATTATGTCAAAATTGTTGCAATCACATTTCTGCTTCCTCCATTTTTTTCCTCAAAATTCAGGGGGGGGGGATGATTGTACAGGCCATCCCCCCTCCTCCATTTCAGGGGGGGATATATCCCCCCATCCCCCCGGGATTTACGCCCATGACCAGAGGACATTGAAGTGGAGTTTAAAACTCTCAAAGAGACCGACTTATTGCAGGTTTGTACTAAATATTTATCTATTCTTAAAAACTGTTTTCTCAAAATTTTCTAATTTACAAAGGGGAAAGAACAGTGCACCTACGCGATTCGCAAAAATAAAACCACCGCGAAAATTTCAGCTCGTAAACAGTATATTATGAGACAGTTTATGTTTTGACATTATAGATTAGATTGCTATTTTTTTTAAAAGGGCAGAATTACAATGCTTGAAAAAAGGTTACTCTGTATAAAGTCATACATTTTCTACCTCACCTGCTACCTGGAAGGCGATTTTCATATAATATTCTAATTCTATGTAAACTCTTTATACAGAGAATGTTGTTGACAACCTGAAAGCTTGTTCCAGGCTTGCAGCAAAGATTGATAAATACAAACTGTATTTTTACAACAGCGGGTTATGAAATAACTCGTCTCTGTATTTCCGGGAATGAACATGCATTTTCCTTATTTCTTAATACATTACGAAACGGTATATTGCGAATTTCAAGTATATATTCGTTATGTCGGTAAACGGATGCTGGATTTCCTTTGAATTATACCTATATGAATTGTCATGAAGCAAGATGCATTGACACAAAGTACAGATTCATAAAGAACTTTCGATTTTCTAAAGGAATTTGTCACAAGCTCCGTAAAAACAAGGCAAAAGGGTTTTTACAGTATTAATAACTTTGCTTCAGGACTGTGCTTTCTATTGACCCAATGCACAACAGGGTCCATAATTAAAGCTCGAGCCGTTGGGACTAAGTCTGATAAGATAAGTTCAACAACATAATTTTGATCGAAATCGGACGAAAAATAAGGAAGTTATGACATTTTGAAATTCCGCTATTTTATCGGGAAACAGTTCTTGAAAGGTCAATACTAATATGCAAATTTAATGGCAAAGTGAGCATGTCATCCCCTCACAACTTATTATAGTTTGTAAATAAAATTGTGAAATTTCCAGTTTTTCATTCAAACGCAATTTTGCCCGAGGCTCAAATCCTAGTACACCCTTTATATCTAACTGATCACTATTCTGAAGTTATTCAACCCGGAAAAAAACCATAATGTTTCAGACTTAAATGATAGAAACATTGAATTTGTGAGGTTATGACATGGTTAGCTCACTCATTTGCAAATTCATATCCATTGCGAAGAACTGTTTTGCAGAAATAAGCAAAACTTCAAAATGTCATAACTTCCTTATTCTTCATCCGGTTTAAGTCAAATTTTCACCATTGAACTCTTTAGATTTTACTCTTCTTGATCAAAGTAACTTACGTTTTGACTGAATTTCCCCTTTAATGTGAAAATCTCCTCTCAAACAATTTCGCGAAATTAGAAGGTCTCGAATACTTCTATTATAATAGAACTGCTAGTTTGGTAGTCTGAAAAAGAAACAGTAATTTTGACCGAAATTCACGCCCACAACGGACAAGACGGTAAGTAGGCCTAAGTATTTGCTGCACTAAAATTATCTGGCCAGAAAAAGTATTCATCTTGGATTTGGGCTCTCACAAAGAGTCTTACCTCGCAACGTATGGCGCATTCCGACAGAGTTGGTGCATGACCTTTGATAAACTGGGAATATAGGACAAATGTCGAGCAATACTGCTTGAATTATGCATTATAACTCTTCTTAAAAATAATGCAATACAACACTGTTTGGGAGGCAGAAAATACAAAATGATGATGTAAATGATATATTCCCCTCATCAGTTTGTATATCTTGAATACAGTTTTGCTTCTTTTTTTTTGCCAAGGTATCAGTTTGAGAACTTACATTAAAATTTGAACACGATGTTTTGATCTTTCAATAAACAACTCTTTACCCATACTCATGAAACGTTTAATGATGCATTTAAGTCATTGATCTATGCTAACAGAATTTCCATACCTAAACGTATCAAGATTTTGTTTTTGCTTGAGGTGCAAAATCAATGTTTTGGTATATTCGATAGTTATTTGAGAAGCTTAATGAACATGCTTTATGCTTCGGTATATCGCCTGTTATCATACGTTAGTGGAGAATTAATTTTACAACTTCGGCCTAACTTATACAAAATGCATTTATTCCCCTTTCATTTAGGGCGCATCATGCTGCATTACATTGATTGAATTTTATCGATTACATTACTTATTACACGAACTCTGACAAATATCGGAAGTATGTTTTGTTTTTAGAGAAGACTGACACAACTTCTCATAAAAGTTATCAATTCTCTGAAATATTCTAATGTTTTTGTTGCTGTAACACACGCCTCAGAAGGAATCAAAGGACCATATTTGGCAAGCGCACTGTCAGTTGAGAAGGTTATACTTCTTGTTATACTAAAAATACAGTTTTATCTTTCTTAGGGGTAGATTTAAGTGGTGTTTGGGGATTCATTCCCTTTTCTAACTTCTTTCAGTTATACGAAACAAAAATAATGTTCACAACTTATTTAATCAAACTAACACAATATTTCTTCAACTCTTCGGTCTTGTTTTTATAACACAGGAACCTCTATTCGCCCCTGCCAACGAAGAGGAAATTCAACAGCACTTGGACAGAGTTGCTAGAATTGAATCAAAAGCAAAGACAGTATCTGATAAAGTGTCATTACAAATGATGAAGAGAAATCTGAGAAAAAATCCTCCCTGTTCGTATGCAGTAGGAGAGAAGGTATTTCTTAGAGTAAAAGACAAAGGAGGAGTAACTCGAGGTGGTAAACCATTGTCCGGGCCATTAGTATACCAAGGAGAAATTGTGGAAATTTTCAAAAAAAAACTTTCAGATATAAGGTTAAATTTATTAACGTACACGGGAAGATGGTTACACAAAATATCAGCGTAAATGACCTAACATCTCTGACAAGGGCTCAGGAGAAGGACAGACAAAGGCAAGCTAGAGCACACCATAAGCAACCACTAACGTGCATGTGTGAAGACCAAACGTGTAACAGAAAACCCGCCTTTGGTTGCAGGTACGGTTTGAACCTTGTCTGTTGTGAAAAACAAGGGAAGAGGTGCATTCATCATCGTACAATAGACCAAACTCGGCAAGCTAAGGATCCATCTATCAAATACAATTTATCATCGCCATCTGAAATCAGTAGGTTATGTACAGACTATGCAAAAGATTTACGAATGGCATTAAAATTGTCACGTACAAACAGTGAGCAAAATCATGATAAAAATGTAAAAATTGCTGGACTTGATTATCAAGAGCCAAGGACACCTTCCGATGGTAATTGCATGTTCCATGCTTTAGTAGCACAATTGGAAATTACAAGGGGAGTACATATAACGCATCAAGAACTCAGGAGACAGGTTGTAAATTACCTTTATATAGAGCAAACCAACATTCGCCAGATGGAAGCCTTATGGAAGAATGGCTTGTGAATATTATTACTAATTCCACATATTTATCTCATACAGATCCTTTATTTCATCGTTTGCATACTTTGAAGCTTCAGGACATCCACATTTTACAAACAGGTATTAATGTACAAGTATGCAACAAATCAACTTCCCTCTTTATTTCATAATATATTTCACTTAAATTCGAACATACACACATATCCAACTCGCCGTTCGACAGATTTTCACCTTGTAAACCCCAAAGCTGTTTTAGCTCAGAAATCAATTAGACATTACGGTCCCGATGTCTGGAATAACCTACCTGATCAATTAAAGCAGTGTACTTCACTTCTTTCCTTTAAAGCTCATTTAAAAAAGTATTTATTATTGAAATATGTTTCCAGTTAGTAGTCTTTGATCAATGTACTTTTTTTCTTCTTTTTCTGAAGTCTCAGTAAGCCCTGATCCATGCAAAGTGTTTTTTAATTCTTATTTTGATTTTTTTTTTTATTCCCTCCCGTTCCTTTCTTTGATAATGATATTGCATACATTCAGTAAAGCGTATACCTTACCCCCAGAATAGGCATGCTACAGCCTTTATTCTCTCTTGCACTGTCGCCTGCACACACGACGCACTGTCACTCGCACACACCTACACTTTTATTGTCTACTATACCATGCAGTAGTCAATGGTGCTGCGTGCTGTTTTTTTTTTCTTGTTTTAAAGCGTCAAGTCACTATTTTTCTTTTCTGTTTTTTTTTCCCGTAGCAAAATGTGTTTTGTGTATTAAGATTAAGAGTTTTATGAGTACATATATAATTGGTGTTGTATTACATTGGTATCACATATTCAGATAGGGCCTCATCCACGTCAAGCTCTGCTTATGATGACGGTCCCCTGTATTGATTTCTCCTTTGTTAATAGATACAGTATGTCTTAATATGTTATTTTGATTCATAATTATGCCACTTCAGACTGGATGTTGTTACGCAAATGATTTTTTTTTTTGTATTGATTTGTATGTATCTGTATCATTTTGTTTTCATTTGCAATTGTATTCGGAGAAAGAAAATGCAGAAATAAACCAAACAAACAAACAATACAGATTGGGATAGCTACCTGGCTGAGATGAACAGGGACGGTGTCTGGGGAGATGAAATTGTTTTAATTGCGGTAGCAAACATGTTGAACGTGGAAATAACAATTATTTCAAGTCTTCCTGGAAACTCAGTAAGAATTCTCATCCCTTCGACATCGAACCCAAGACATCTTCCAAATCTTTTACTTGGTCACATTGCAGAAACACATTACTACAGTCTTATACCACAATTGCCTGCAGCTCAGAGTGCAGAAACACCCACACCCAAAAATGCTAACAGATCGTCCGGAGGGGAGGAGTGCATTAAGACTCGAGAGGGTCAAGTTTCAGCTCCGGTAAATAACTATACTGCATCACTCTTTCTAAAAGTGCAGGGGATGACAAGGATAGATGTTATGCGTGAAATGGATTACCAGTATCCTATTTCAACTGAAGTAGATGAATTTTTACCACAGAAAGATGTCGACAAAAATCACACGTTGCTGGGAATAAATGATGTTTCCCGTCTGTGGGCTGCTCAACTGGCAGATAAAGGAATTATTTTGCAAATCCGCAGGGGGCATTTTTATGTAACAGAAGAAGAAATGGAAAATTTTCTTGAATTCCGTGATACGAATAATGATTATGAAGCAAGCAAGAAAGGAAGTGTAGTGTTTATTGATATCGTTCTTGTCTTTTGGCTACTTACAGTCGGGAAACAACATCTCCTGAAGAACAGTGATATCATACGCGGTTCCTTTGTACTTCTCTGCGACCAAGATGCCGAAAGTTTTAGGCAGTTTCGAGATCATATGTTTGAAGAAAAGTGTAGAAACAGTCAAAGTGATTGAAACTTTGAATCCCCCTATCTGAGAGGTTGCTGAAGGTATAATGTTTTGTGTGCTGTCCATCCGTATTGCCACAGTTTATATTTTGACAGGTAAAGGTTAGAAATAATTTGATGATATTTTCTTGAAATAATATGGGTCAATATTCAAGGTACTCTTTATATGACATATCTATCTATTGGAGTAATAAGCTGGGAATATCCAATGATGGGAACACATTGTATGAATTTTATAGATAATCTGGAAGGATGTTTTCTGAAAGTATCAATAGGCTTCAATGTTCATGGTCAAAAGTCTGGAATTGGAATTTCATACCAACGTGAATTAGAAATGTACAATGGTAATATAATATCATATGGAGGTATGAAATAAAAAAGGGGTTTATATGTCCACGGTTAAAAGGGATTACTAAAATAATTTTCAAAAGAGAAATTAACGATTCATGTTTTCATCGAAGGAAGAATGGGCGATTTCAGTAATTTGAGAGATTGATGGTTCCGCAGTGCCTTCATAATGGTTGGTATTGTACAGTCAACACCATGCTTGCACTTTAATCACCCAATAACAGCGCCATTCATCCTGACAGGAAAATAACGTTCCCTTTTAAAATCTGACTCAAGTTCAACGGGCCACCGAATTTTGTTTGATTTTTCTCCATCAGTTTTTGAACCAGTTTTTCTCAAACTATGAACACTTTACAATGATTCATGTGAATCAATTTTCAGTCACTCTAGTATTGATAGACGCCCTATATAAATCGCAAAGCAACTTCCAGAGAACCCGCTAACCTTGTAATGAACTGCCACTCGAACGGCCTTTTGACAACATTGTCTAAATCATAACATTTGATTTTTCATGTGTAAGGATTGGATAGAGTGTTATCATAATTATACCTGATTCAAATTCAAATGTATTTCCATTTGCGCATTACATGCACATGATATTGTATAATCTCCATGTGCCAAAGTATATACTTGACATTTATAACCATTCAGTTTCTTTGATTCTAATTTCATCTACTTTTTTGTGTGTATTTTCAGGGTTCTATTATTGTGTAAAATAGCATTTCGAAGGAAATTCCATGCCAAGAGCAAGCCTGTGCTTGAATGGGAAGTGTGAAGTTCAAGTTATAGTACAGCGGATGTTTATCAAAAGTAAATTGAATACAGGACAGTTGTTAAACTTTGAATGATGGGATGACAGCACATGATATTCCAAAGTATCTTTAAATGACTCTCTAGTTTGTAACTGTGATACCATAGTTGAGCAACTCTCCGTTGTATGTGTAAACAAAAACAAAAAATCGAGATCTGTTATTTTTTTAAATTGATTTTATTCAATCGTCTTTCGGATTTGCATGGAAGAATGTTTGAAACATATCATTTATGTATTTAGCATGGATTTGAAGTTGCATTTCTTGGAGAAAATGGAACTAAATTTCGTTTAATTTACGAAAGAGATGGATATCAGTTCAATCATTGCTTGAATGTTGCTTGACCATAGGTATAGTGGTCTCTCAAAGCACCACAGGCAATGGTCAACAGGGCAGCATATTTTAGATTCTTACATTCTGGCCTGTGTGTGTGTGGGTGTGTGTTTTCTGAAGCATTCACTTACTAGTAGTTTGTTTCTCGAACTTCACTGACTTCTTGTACGGCGATCTATTTTTAGCATAGAATTTTGTTTTACTACATCCAGAAGTTTGTTCATATTTCCCTGATTTTGTAAACTTAAGTATGTGAGTTTTATTTAGTTGCCAGATCGTCTACGAAGAGTTAGTCATTTTGACTGCGAGTGTGAAAGGGTCTTCCATTCTTGCCATACTTGTATAGAAACATGTACAATATGCATTTCAGCTTTTTTCTAAGCCAAAGAACCGAACATTTATACCATTCCCATTTATATTTGTAGCTGTCGTAGTTAGTGTGTGATGACATGGTATAAGCATGGAGCTCCATGGTATAAGTAAGCAATGGACTCACGATTATGCACTGTATAATTATTTTGAATATTTTTCAACTTCGTTTGTTTTCAGTTGCCAATTATCCTTTGTGACAAGTAAGTCTTTCTGCCTGCGATGTGACCTCTCTTGCCAGCTGTGTAAACATGTATGTACTGTGCTTACATTCCAGCTGCAGTATTTCAAATCCAACCTACTCGGCGTTAGCATTCCAGACTCATTTTTTGTACTTGTTGTAGTAGTGTGTGATGATATAAAAAGCAATGGATTGTACATACGACTATGATCATATTGATGATTGTTCAACTTGAGTTGTTTTCAGTTGCCAAATAACCTCTGTGACTTGGAAGTCATTCTGACTGGGACTGTAACAAGTCTCCCAATCTTGCCATTTCTGATGTATACATGCATGTATATGTTAATTACATTCCAGCTATTCCACTGCCAGTTGAACGATTCAGCATTCTGGTATTCCAAGCTGTAGTATTGTATTTGTTGTAGTAGTGTGTGACGGTATCTAAAATTTTATATAAACTAATAATCTGTACATATTCTATGATCGTCAACATTTACAATGTAAGTTGCATTCAGTTGCCAAAGTATCCTCTATGAAAAGTTTTCTATTTAAACATTTGTTGCATAAGCTGCATTCAGTTGCCAAAGTATCCTCTATGAAAAGTTTTCTATTTAAACATTTAGAGTCATTGTACCTGGGAGTGTGACAAGGTTTCAATCTTGCCATTTCTATAGTCATTTATTTCACGATTTCACGGGTATTACAGCTTTTTATCAGCAAGTATTTGTTTATCCATATAATTCCTTTTTTTTATTTGATGCATTAGTGTGTAAAAATATTGTATATAAATGTTCACTGTTACCATTAGACACAAGCAACTTCGGAATTTGTAATAGGCTGGGTTTTTTATCTTTTTGTTCTCAGTGTCTTAATAAATATTCGCTAAAGATATTTTCTCAGCTTTTGAGTAATCATAATGGATCTTACCAGGGAGGTGAGTCACCTCCCTGGTGGCATATAAACATGCAGCAGTGTTTTTAATGTGTCACAGCGAAACATGTCTCAGTGTTTACATCATAAACAGTGTGTCATGTTTATTTTTGGGTTCAGTGTTTAGATCTTAAACATTGTGGGTGATTATGTGACTTTGCGGTGTTTAGTATTTCAATACTGTGAGTGATTATGGTGCAAACGTTTGATGTTTAGTTTTAAACACCAGAACTGTTTAAAACATAAACATGTGTGTGTGTGATAAACACTACGGTGTGATGAAAATAAGCACAGCATGTGTTTAGCTCCTAAACATGGTCAATAAACGCGTTGCAGTGTTTTAAAACTGTCACAGAAAAGGGTTTAGTTAGGTGTTTAGAAACTAAACAAATGTTTTACAGTGTAAGGAAAAAACATTCAGAAACATTACACTAGATACGATAAGCTATTTTGATGCATGACAAAATCACACGTGAAAAAAATACCTTGATTACTTTCAATATGTTTCGTCATTCATTTGACTATATACCACCTGATTTCAAAGATGCTTTTCATTTTAAAGCAATCTTTTGAAATCAAGCATGTTAAAATAACAGAATTATACAGCAAAGTCATTTTTTCTGTCCAACACGGAAACTACTTCATAAAAATGCATTATAAATTCTAAATTTAAAAGGGCAAATTCAGTAGTGGAATTTAGGCAGCTATTGACTCAAAATCAAAATACGATTTTAAACAAAAACAGTTGTAGGAATTGATGCTTTCAATTATGTTTTCAATTTTTCATTTTTTTTTTCGATTCAAATAAAGTTATTGGGAATTTCTTAATTGAACATTATTACTACAAATGAAGTACAGTTATATCTTTTTATATTCAAGCCAATAAAACATAATCCGAACATAACTGAGATATACGTGTACAGATTTATAAAAAAAAAGAAGAGAAACAATTTGGAACTACTCGAGATATACTGAATCAAACCATGATGTGACTGTACAATGAAGAGTTTGTTTGCAAAAACCGGTAAGTCCATTTTTGAAGATTTTGAAGTACGGTCTCTGTCATAAAGTACAAAATAATACCTTTTAAATGATATCTTGGTCACTACATATAAAGGTACATTTTTGAAGTTATTGTCAAAAGAAGCAAAAATTTGCTTATTATTTTCCTTATTTTTCTTGACCTTTAATGGCAAATATCTCCATTTGATAAATATGGACTTATCGGTTTTTGCAAACAAACTCGTCGTATTATGGCGCATGTATCTGGAGTATACGTGTGAATGCAGATATCCACAATGTGGAACTATATGAATTTTGTAACAACAGCATTATTCAGATCTGAAAAATAGTTAACCTTTAAATGTATATTATATAGGTATAGCATCCTTTCCATCGATGTCTAACATGTAAGTATTGATATTGTGTCTCTGTCCATGCCTGTAACGGGGGCATGGGGGCACGGGAGCACGGGAGGCATGGGGGCACGGGAGGGGTGTTCAGGGGCTTCCACGGAACTCTTATGTTGTATAATTTGTACATATTATGTTATACTCCATGTAAATGTTAGTAGTTACACCTTGCCATATACTGTAGTGTATTGTGTAAAGGGGCCCCGACCACAAGCTGTGCTTCATGGGGGTCCCAAACTTATCATTCTGAATTTTTGCAGTTATGTCTTGTACTTTTGTTATGTTTGATTTGGTTTGAATAAACTGAACTGAACTGAACTGAACTGAGTTGGGATGGGACCTTTTAGTGGCACCAGAAAATTGCACTGATGCCCCTCCCCCCCCCCTTTTTTTTTTTTTTTTTGCTTGTCAGCTGATTAAACCCGGAAGTGGGCCACTTTTTCTAATTCTGAACCTCCCCCCCCCCCCCAAAAAAAAAAAAAAAAAAAAAAAAAATCCTATATGGGCCTGCTGTCACGTGAGAAACTACATGGAAGCACTACTGCATTTACAAAGGCGGGGATTGTTTTGGAAATTTGAGGTAAATGAATCGATTTTACGGCTATACATGTATGTCTTTGCTGGCTGGCTTCTGCTGATCAACATTTCTGAATCTTTTCCGTTTTTTTCTGTGGTTTAATGGGGCTCAGTTCTTCCTCCTGAGTTGTATTAAAGGTCTCCAATTAACAAAAAAATAATAATTTGGCAAAAGTCAGCATGAATTGAGTGCTAACCCACTAATGGTGCAGACTGTGAACGTTGGTTTATTTTCTTATCGGTCAGTGAAGGCACATGCAATGCTAATGTATGCTCCTAAAACCATTGTGGTATAATACTGTTCACCTGTTCCACAACACCAACATCGCATTTGCTCTTACGCCAATCGTACATGTATTGTCATGTAAAACAATTCTTTCTTCTCTTTTATTAGATTCTTCAAATATCATCATATAATACGTCGTTTCTCTGATCGATGTCAACATCCGAGTTTCGGGAATATAAAGTAATGTATTTTTTCATCTCAGTTGATATGTGTGATTGGGGGGGGGGAGGGGGCGGGGGAGTACCGCGCGGTAAGTGGTCATGGTCGATTTGGTCATTTACCAATTCCCTTCACCCTCACCCTCCCAAGGGAAGAATGCTTGGTAAAAACCATCGGGGGATGTACAAGTATAGGCCTATGTTTCCAAGAAGCACATTTGCGTGCGTGTGTGTGTGTGTGTGTGTTTAAGCCTAAAGTGTGTGTGGGGGGGGGGGGTGCGGGAGCGGATCAGCCCTCCAGGTCTGCAGCTGTTCATGAGCTTATAGCAGCTTTGAAGCTCCTTGCTGGAACTCTTGCGCTGTTTGTACACATCCACCGTGGGAGCTATGGTTATGGCGTTCATACAAGTCGACTTAACGTTCGATAATTTTGCGATGAAAGTAACAATGGGTTTTTTTTTTCAGTGTTTACGTGTTTATTTATCTATTTTTGTTTTGTTTAGTTGGTTTTTTTTTTTTTCTTCATCAGCTGACTAAACCCGGAAGTGGCACCAGAAATTTTTTTTTTTTTTTTTTTTTTGCGCCACCCCCCACCCCCACAAAGAATTCCTGGATCTGCAACAAGTTTTTCTTTGATTACCTCAAATGGTTCTCAAGTTATGCTGTCTGCAAAATTGATTACGGATGGAAAGACGAACGGACTGACAACCCAAATACATACCTTCAGTTACACTTGGGAATTGGCGGAGGCATAAAAGTGGAACCCAACCCATGCAATGGTAATTTTTTGAACGATCTAATTTTTCTATTTTTTTTTTTACGTTGGCATTCCAATATTTGAATTTCATCATATCATGTCATTAAAATATTTCAATTTGTTGGCCTCAGAACGGTAAATAACATGTCACAAACACTTGAAAAAAATAAAAGATGGGTATATACTATAGGGCCTAACCCTAAAAATGCAATGTAAACCGCCTTTGCCGTCATTGGTTGTGTTGTGTTATCAGGCACCGCCGCTAGCTAGTAGCTTACCCCCCCCCCCCCCCCCCGCGGCCCCCCCCCCCCCCCCCCCCGAGGCCCCCGTGAAGCCGTGGCGCCTGCTATTTGTGCATGAGAAAGTTTGCCTGCTGATTTTGTCCTTCTTAACAAACGTGGTGGTGGCATCTAGGGTCTCGTGTCCTGTGCATCGATTAGACTATCCATTTACCTTCAAAGGAGGGAATCTTTGGCAGTCCTTGCCATAACACAGACAAAACGTAAGTATTTTGTACTGCATTTTACTGCAGTCCCTATTTTAGCGGTCCCACGTGTACACTATGGCGTCTGCTCCGAAGGTAACCACCATCCTGGTAGCAACCGGTAGCCTGGTATTGCAATGGGGCGCTGTTGTTGTTGGTGGTGGTGGTGGGTGGTGCTTAAAGACGCCTCCCTCGTTCAATATTGAATATTTACGCCTTCTATCTTATAGTGTATATATAAAATGATATACAAATAGTGAATGGTCACGAGTGCAATGGCGCACTATTCAACGAGGCGAAGCCGAGTTGAATAGTGCGCCTCATCTTTCACCGAGTGCGAAATCTGGTTCCATTGCACGAGTAAAGACCATACACTATTTGTTTTATACAACACCTCGAACGTCAACAGATTTGGTACTCACAGATTCTTGAATTTAGCACAGAAAGGCAACCATTTTCCGTGAAAGACGAATGAGTAGCCTCACGGTCGCAGTCACTGTATAACACTACATGTGTACGTACGTACTCCTTACATACATGCGAAACGAAGTTGTTTACAAAAATGAGTGACAAAAGTACGCACTTGTAAGCGCGCTTATAAGCGCGCTTGTAATTGTTGAGTGAGCGCGGCACATGTTTGTTTATTGTGACATCAGAGCGCGTGCAATAGAACATTTTGGTCGAACCAAAATTGCACGGCTGAGACAGCCAGAGCGTGCAATAGAACGTTTCCCTAAATGTCACGTGATGGGCAATCGACCAACCGGATAGCTACATTCTAAATAGGTGTTGTATAAAATGCAATTGTGCACGAATTCACACATTTTTTTTTTCAACAACGTCAACGGAAGAAGTTTTTAGCATAGTTTTAATGATTCAGCATTGTGCACATCCTCTGAGTATTACTTTCTCTTCTAGAATATAATTTAATTGTCAAGGTCATATTTCTCCATTTTTTACATGGTTATACTTCTACTTCTAGATATCAATCACCATGATAAAGTTCAATATGATCAAAGGCCATTAACACTAACGTTAGTTATTTTTCAGGTCATAAAAGTCTCTACGTCACGACTCTGAATGTCCCGACTACGTATAAATGCGCGCGTTATCTTGGACTTGCCCAAGGAGAAGGTGGCTTCCAGTCCACAGGTGCATATTGTTTGGATTTTTGTGACATATATTGTAATGTATAGTCTGGACCCTGGCCCTAAAGATGACGAACGCCAGGCCATGCCCCAGAGGAGAAGACTTGAAGTAGACATACCAGCAGATGCTAGCCTTTGTTGAAGATATCCTGTTGTTAGTCACGTGGAGGCATCACATATCACACAGTGTCCCTGTTGCATGTTGCTGAGGACGAGGAACTATTTCCTAGTCCTATGATTGACAATTTTAGCGTATAGATCTGGATACAGACATGGTAATATTACCAGACACCATTGTAATTCCAGACACATAAATCTCTACATTAATGACATTCTAATTCTATACACATGGGACTTTACAGATCTGTCTTGCTGATTTTTGTATGGGCTAGAAATTGCCAAAATGTGACCCAAAAATGTAAAAATGCTTGTGCATATTTTGCCCATAAACGCAAAATAATTTCCTACATAAAAATCCATACAAAATAACACATCTTGCACTGTCTCTAGGTTACCTTTTTCATGTCAGGATTTTCATTGTATTTTATTATTATTATTTTTTTTTTTTTGGTGATGGTCACAATTCTTTTCACATTTCTTAGAATATATTGCATATAAGAATTATAAAGTAACATCACATTAAGTTTGCATTCATGTTGGATTCAGTTCTCAGCTAACTCGCTAGTATGTGCCCTAAAGTAAAAAAGAAAAAAGAAAAAAAAAGAACTTATCATGTGTTTTCCCAGAACTATATTCAAAATTGATTGACTATCTATCTTTACAAAAAGAGGAGTGTTTCGTAGTTCTCTCTTCATCTCTTTTTTTATTTGGGAACAGGGCTATCACAGCACATTTCCACTGTTCTGGCAATGCGATGAAATCTGAATATGACTGTGTGCCCTTGCTTCACTCGTCATTGCCTCCTGCAAGTGGCTGGTTTCCTCCAGACAGTGAATCTGGCACATTGGACATCTTTCGTCAGACGGTTGGCATCCAGGCCTGATGGGTCAGAAGAGGCCTACAACCCTCTCATGGATGCACAGAAGCATGTCAAGGAGCCCATCTTTAAGGTTGGTTTGTTGAAACAAGGCCCCTTAATATCCCCTCTCCTCATATTAAAGGGGAAGTCCAGAAGATTTTCAGACTTTTCCATGTGAAAACTATAAGTTATACTGAGTACAGAGTTTCAGAAGTTATATTGTATAGTGACTGGGATGAGGAATAATAATGTTTTCAAAATTTACAACAAATTGCAATGAACAAGGATGATGACATGGCAGTCTCACCATCAGAATGCATGAGCTGGGGCTCAAGCTCTAGGAATAGAACAAAAGAAGAAGGCATGCATAGATTCTACACTGCTACATTTCTGAAAATATAATGTGAGCCTCCTATGTCATCAATACTGTTCAGTGAAATTTGTTTAAGATTTTCAGATTATTGTTTTCTCTACTCAAGGGCCACAATAAATTCCACATGTCCTATACTTGGAGCTGTTGATTTATGTACTACACGATGTGAAATTATGAAAATCGTCTGGAAATGCCCCTTTAAAACAGTAATTTTGCATGTGTCGGTAATTTTTTTAAAGGAAATAGGCATGCGACTGAACCATTCATATTACCACAAATCTGAAATATGCAGACATGTGCTTAGTTAATAAACATGGTTGAGTATCAACCTCGCAAGACAGTCACCATCAAATCCTCTGTATCTCTCCCCATTCTTTTATCCCAAACCTTGCTTTGAGATAACTTGAATGTTTATACAGTAGACTGACATGTAGTAAGTGTAAACATCTGTTGTGAGAACAACATCATCTACTGTAGGTACCCCCATCCCTCCCCCCCCCCCACCCCTTTGCCCTTGAGGGCCAACCACCATTAAGATAAGATAATCATTCATATCACACCATTTTCAGCCAAGACAAAAGTACAGGGCAAGATGGCAAATCAACCCTCTTCTAAAGCACAGTGTGTAGGATGGAATGAAGTACTCATATGATGTCCTTCTACAACATTCACTTCCACAGCGGTATTACGCAGAAGCAATCTGAAAACATCGAAAAGATACAAAAAAGAGCCCTCCGCATCATCTTCGGTTGCCAGTAAAGTACTTACTGTGATACGCTTGCCCAGTTAGGCATGATCACCCTGAGGAAAGGAGAAAGATGTTGTTTTTTTAACTTCATACAAAAAACCCTGAACAATACTGATCAATTCAAGAGCTATTTACCTCAGAAACCAAGAAATGAAAGACTTTTAAGACATTCTCAAAAAATACCTGACTTTTTCTGTAGAACAAACAGAATGAAGAATAACCCCCTTCCTTTTTTAATTCATTTGTATAATACTCAGTAGAATATGTGATTTATGGAATGTCACTCTCACTCCAGCTCCCGCCTCTCTCTCTCTCTCTCTCTCTCTCTCTCTCTCTCTTTTAAATGGTAGATGTGCTACATTTCTTTCTGTATCTGGTTTTTCAGCCTTTCACACTCATCAGCCCTTTTGCAACATGATTGCAATTCATCGCCGTTTCCTGCAAATTCACCACCAAGGAAACGTGTTATTGGCTTCTTTTGACTAATATTATTCATCCAGAGGACTTCCAGTCAATTATTTCAGTGCCCTGACTTTATTTAGC